>NW_015549630.1:168729-177350 GCF_001515605.1 Sinocyclocheilus anshuiensis | reverse complement strand
GTTAATTGATACAGTACGTTGGCTCACTTTACTGCAAGTTTTTTCAACAACTACGTATAAGTTGAGTGAACTTAACACCTAATGTTTGCTAAACTTAACTGAGTCAATGCAACAAGACTTGACTAAGTCAAGTTGTGTCAACAAATAATTTTTTACAGTGTAGCTGGTACATTTTTTTTACACAATTGAGCGTCACTCACCAAACATTTAATTTCAAACTGCCGATAGGTACAACCAATGTAATAAAACATTGCCAGATTCATGTTTATCTGTTTTGGATAAAACTAAATGTGCTTTTAGCGCCACTCACTGGCCATTTCACTTTGAAAGTGTGACAGAAGCAAGCAAAATATTATTTTCCAGTAATGTCGCTATAGGCACATTTTTTTCAATGAGCCTGAGGAGATACATATGTATGTATGTTTGTGTGTGTGTGTGTGTGTGTATATATATATATATATTTTTTTTTTTTTTTACATTTTACCTTATTTGTATAGTTGTATTTTATATTTAATCTGTATATCTGTATTTATGTTCTACTGTTAGTGTTATCTGTATGCACCAAGGGTCTGAGAGTAACGCAATTTCAATTCTCTGTGTGTATGTGCTGTACATGTGGAAGAATTGACAATAAAGCAGACTTGACTTGACTTGATATATATATATATATATATATCATAATGATCATATGTCTTTCTTCCTGTTATCTCTCTTTCTCTTTCAGAATTACTAAAGAACCGCCACTTGGGATGGCCTTCACCAGCCCTACCATGCAGATATTAGCCATGTGAAAGATCTGGAAAAACAAAATGGGTATGCAAATCTATACATATTGTATTCAAGTATTATTGTTACTAGTTAGTTAATAATAAATAAATGTTTGCTAATGGGGTCATATAATGAAATACCATTTTGAAATTTGATGTACTATGTGAAGTTTTACAATTTCGAAGAAAAAAGTTTATTATGATTGATTTTTGTGTAGAAACATTGACTAACATTATACGCTGACCTCAGGGAAAATAAAATTAGACAAATGTATGATATGACCACTTAGAAAAAATTACGTTAGATAATGTAATATTAAAGCTCATGTTTTTCCTCATGTTTGAGCTTCATTAGCTACATCCATGTACAATATCAAATAGCGCTTAATGGAAACTGCTCTGCATTACACCGGAACTTTTTCCCATCTTGTCTGTTTGTCAAACACCTTTTCTTGATATCTCATGGCTGAAACTGCTCTTTCATAACTTGAGCTGAATATGCTGAGGTCATCTCTTCTAGTTTGTTGTTGCTTTACATAATTTTCTCTCTTAATGAGCACAAAGGGTGGCACAGTGTTATTTTATTATCATTGAGATACTATTATAGTTTTTATTTTTATATATTCATTTTAAAGTTTTAGCAATGTTGTGTTTTGTCATTTTATTAGTTTTTTTTAATATGTCTATGTAGTTTTTATTTTTGATTTCAGTTTTATTTTTATTTTAGTACAGCAAGTAAAACATAAAATGCTGCTTTGGCAAGTAGCTGAAATACAATAAGTTTAAATTTGGTTTTATTTTAGTTAACATTTATTTTAAGCATGTTTTTTTTTTTTTTACACCAATAATAACCCTGTGGTGATGAGTCGTACTTGGGAAATTGCAAAATAAAAATACAAATAATAAGCTACATCTGCAAGTCTCCCATTGATTTGAACAGGCTATGATGTTAGCTTCTGTTAATTTCAGAATATTGCTGGCCCTGTGCTTTTTTTGGTAATAGTAATACATTTGAGTGTTTTATTTTAAGGACATATTTATTTAACATTGTACAGTAAACGATGTTTGAAAATGTTGGATGGCCATTTACTATCAAACTGAAAATGTGGATCCTAAAGCTCCAGTTTTTGAAGGTAATAATCTGCAGTTATTCCCTCTGTTACTCATGCACTTCAGTTCTGGACTGAATTAGGCCATACAGACTGAAATATTTCATTGAACAGTACATAGTAGAGATGCTCTGCAGGGACTTTTCATGAAATGGCTATGATATGAATATGGCTCATTTCAACAAATAATGGCTGGCTGGCAGAATGTAGGGCAAAAGCAGCGAGTCATGTTGAGGGGAGAGACGCTGCATTTATAGAGAAGACCTCCCTCTGCTGGCAATATTATGCATTACTCCTCAGAATGAGTAGATCCCAAATACAGCAGCACAGTGTGTTAAACAATAATAATGATGATAATAAAAATACAATATTTTATTTTAAATCATAATTTATATTTAATAGGCTTAATAAAACAATTTAATACACCAATTTGGACACAAAATGTGACCCTGGACCACAAAACCAGTCATAAGTAGCACGGGTATATTTGTAGCAATAGCCAAAAAATACATTGTATGGGTCAAAATTATCAATTTTTCTTTTATGACAAAAATCATTAGGTTATTATGTAAAGATCACGTTCCATGAAGATATTTTGTAAACTTCCTACTGTAAATATATCAAAACTTAATTTTTGATTAGTAATATGCATTGCTAAGAACTTCATTTGGACAACTTTAAAGGCGATTTTCTCAATATTTAGATTTTTTTTTTTTTTTTTGCACCCTCAGATTCCAGATTTTCAGTTGTATCTCGGCCACATATTGTCCTATCCTAACAGACCATACATCAATGGAAAGTTTATTTATTCAGCGTTCAGATGATGTATAAATCTCAATTTCAAAAAATGTACCCTTATGACTGGTTTTGTGGTCCAGAGTCACAAATAAGGTGTAATGTGTGTGCTTGTGTGTTGTGTTCCAGGGATGGCTGAGAGGTCGTGTGTGGCGGTGAGCAGCTGAGGTCGGCTGTGATCTGAGTCTTCTCTTCTGACTGAGAGCATGTACAGAAGGAATGGACTCCCTGCCAGCATCAGCATCACCTCCCGCCACACACAGGTACTAAAACACATCCTATTTGTTCACTAAATAGTTCAACTCTGACCGTTACACCTGGCGAGCAATTTTATACATTGCTGTGCCATGGATTTATCTATTTTATTTTATTTCATTTCATTTTGTGTTATTGCCTGAATTGAGATTGTAAATAAGGATAATCAGCTGAAGCATCAGCACTGAACATTAAACTGTACGTAATGGATTATAAATTAAAGATTTATTGCTGCTGATCATTATAGCCTCAGTGGTGTGTGTGATTGCTCAGAAGTTGATTGGGGTCGCTGTTGAGTCTGAACTGAATGTTGTGTACAGCATCCAAGTTAGATCACATGATATTGGCTTGCTGAGGGGAATCAGATCAGATCAGAGAAATAGCAGCTTGTTGGCCCATCAGTGCTGATCAGGTCAAATACACACTGGCAGGATGTTATGTCACTGACATACCGTGTGAACTCGAACTCACAGATAGTTCAGAAGATGTGACACATTGTGTTTTCCACTTATAGGTTCATAAAGTCTTAACTAAGTTCATAAAGTCTATTTATTATTATTATTACTGTGTTGCCAGTTTGTAATTATTTATGGAATGAGAATTTTTTCAGCATTGATTCTTATTATATTTATAAAGCAAACTGAGACCGTTTTGTAAGAGGAGTTGGTCTGCATTGGAACAGAGGACATACTAAAAGATCTTTCAAAACTGTTTTCACATTGATGTTGTCCAAATGAAACTGCCAGTTAGGAGTTTAATTGCAGCAGTGATGCATATTGCCTCAATTTTCTTAGTGGCTATTTAGTTTATTTGGAAATAATATGTGAGTTTATGGTTGGCTCAGTCTTATAGGCTTTGTATTTAACTGATTACCTTCAGTTGATGTATTTTAAGTCAACACATTACTGTTGTGAAACCTCAGTATTAAAACACATGGGAGCATAGAAAAAGGCCAAAGAAATAGGGATATTGGCAATCATGAATATTTATTTAAAGATTCAACAGAGAAACCATTTATGTCCCAAAAGTGAAATGTGCTAATAATTTGTAACATTAAAGAATAAGAAAAATGATCTTAGACTGAGAAAGAGAAATGGTTTCACAGACTACCCATGAAGCCATCCACTCTTACATTCATGATACAGACACAATGTACTAAAGCTTGATAATTAAAACCCATTACCATTTAAAGGTTTGGGGTTGGTAAAAATTGTATTTATTTATTTAAAAAAAAAAAAAACTACAATAAAAACAGTAATGTTTTGAAATCTTAATACCATTTAAAATAACTTTTCTATGTTAATAAATTTTAAAATTTAGTTCATCTGTGTTGGAAAACCTGAATTTTCAGCATCAGTACTCCAGTCTTCAGTATCTCATGATCTTTCAGATATCATTCTAATATGTTGATTTGTTTTCAAGAAACAATTCTTATTATTATCAGTGCTGATGAATAAAAAGAACCGCATTTATGTGAAATAGAAATCTTTAGTAACATCATAAAATTCTGTCACTTTTGATCAATTTAATACATCCTTGCTGAATAAAAGTATTAATTTCTTTAAAAAAAAAAAATAATAATGATAGTAATCTTATCTTACTGACTTCAAACTTTTGAATGGTAGTGTACACATTGAATAGTAATAATCTGAAATGAGGGCATGAATGAATCTTCCAGCAATTAAGAGTGCACACAGAGCAGATAAGACAGAGATTCTGCATCAGTACGGATATTACACTGGATGGAATGGGGGAACTTCAAAGGGGATCTGTCAGGATAATTTGCTGAGAAGAAACCATCTTTTCATTGTGACTGTATCTTTCCTTCTCTGGCCTTTGTTATGTGGTCTATTTTTGTCTGGCTTTAATTACAGTATGTGCTGGATTGCCTGTTAATAAAGTGATTTGGTTGCATTTTGATCCATTTTTACCATCTGTGCTGAATAATCAAATGGAATGAAGTAATTCAAATGGACAATGGTAATTAAACTGATTAAATGTCCACAGGAAGAGTGCCATGGCCATGGCTCTTTGTCCATATGGATTTTATAGGTGTTTGAAATATCAACCCTGATATTATGTTGAGTTTTTCTGTCTCTTTCCAGCCTAACTGTCTTCCTCCTGTGTTTGCAGGACAGCAGTAGTTCAGAGTCCCTGGATGGACGGAGTTTGGACTCTGCCAAGAGCTTTGACGCGGTGGTGTTTGACATGCTCAAAGTGACACCCGAGGAGTTTGCTGTAAGTTTATAAATGCTCCAGAGTCAAAATGTGACACTGCATTCATTTTTTTTTTAAATATGAATATGTTGATGCAAGTACAAATTGCTTCAGTTGTGTAAATGACCACTAGTTGTGATAAAAGTCCTACAACTTTTATGCATCCAAAAATATGCAAAAATGCTGCAGGGGTGTGAACTCCATGAATCGGTGCTCTTTGGAATCATCAAAAACTCAACAATCCAAGGCAAATATTAGTTCGATTGACATATACAACAAATATTAGAGTTTAACAAAGTAAAAGATTATAAAATTATAAGATTATATTAATTATAAAAAGAGTAAAAAAAAAAAAAAGTTTATCAGTTAATAGAAGCATAAACTTAAGTCTTTTTCTCACATAAAACTTGTCTCTTCTGAATGTTGAATTAAAAATCTAATTTAAAATGCACATACGAGTGATGGTTTGAGGTTTTTAAAATTAGTTGATTATAGGACATTAATATTTTAACTGTATTAACGCCTCATCTGTATTGGAAAAAAATAAAACTCAGTTTTAGTGCCACTCGGTGAGGGTTTGGCATGGAAACTGCAGTGATTTAAAACTAGGGCAACATATTTCAGTTTTTTTCAAAAACATATGCATCACTTTTAAGTAAAATGTGCACAATGGGCTAGTTATGAAATTTCATCTTTCCATCTCACAAATGTAATATACCAGCTCAAGGGAAGCATTTAATTACCTATTCATTAGATATGGCTCTTTTTATATTTATAGAAACCCACTATGCTCTATTAAAGATGCATTAAGTAACTTCTTCCACTGTTAAAAAAAAAAGTAAAAAGAATAAGTTTCACCCCACAAGAAATCAATAGTACTTTTATAAAGTAAAACTGAAATATTTATAACTCCCAGAAACAAAAAAAATCCACGTAAACGAAAATTACTTACTGCACCTTTAAAGTGCCCCATTTAAATATGTTAATGTAATAGTTCACCCCAAAATTGTCACTATTTACTTTTTTCCCATACATTGAATTGAAAGCAAATGGTGACCACAGATGACGACGGTCTCCATCTGCTTTCATTATACGGAAAAGAGCAGCTTGATCATTCTGCTAAACATCTCCTTTTGTGTTCTATGCATGAAAGAACATCATACAGGTTTGGAATGACATGAGGTTATTAAATGATGATTTTTGAGTGAACTTGGAGTGAATCTTTTTTATGAAATACTCAGTTTAACACTGTAGCTTTTATTTTGCAGAGTCAGATCACTTTGATGGACGCTCCTGTATTCAAAGCGATACAGCCTGAGGTGAGACAGATATCCATGGCAACTAAATACACATCCTCTGTTTTTATCAAGCCACACAGAAACCCACAGCTGTGGACTGATCTCATGTGCTCTCTGGTGCTACAGATTAGAGTGACGTGGCACTATAACAGTGCATTAACGACACACATACACACACCACGGTACCCACAGCATCTAGCTCCACATTCTTCGATTACTTTAACCAGAGCCTCTCCTCTGCTCTGAGTTACAGAGCCCTCAGTACTTTCCTTAATGAATGTTTTATGTGAAGACGACAATGGAAAGGCGCTCCTAATAGATATGATAGGTTTGGACAAGGATCAGTGATCAGAGAATTGCTGAGTTTTTCCACTGATAATGAAAACCGGTCTGCCAAGGCATTTTGCAGTTTATTGTAGGTTTTGTGTAGACCGTTTTCAGTGTGATAAACTTTCATTGACGTTTACATTTGGCCATGTTAGCTGGTATCCAGATCTTGCACAAGTGTTTAGTTTTGATGTTATCTTGCCATGATCAAAAGATGGTTGTCTGGCAGGTTCAGGATCCTATAAAGCAAAGAGAGAGGCACTATCAATATAACATGAAGCAAATAATAAATATGAATGTTTTTAAACCATCCAATTGAACTGATTTCATCACATGGTCAAAGACCCCATTAATCAAATGAAAAGAATACAAAATATGAAAAATGGGGAAAATATGACAGTTTTGTCTCACATTTTAGGGTTAATATGAGTGTGGTGAGAGAAACATTTTGGTGTCCCCATTTTATCATGAAGAAATATTAGGCAGGCTTCTTCCAGGTCTCTCCAGACATTCTACCCAGTGATGGCGTAATGCTTGAGCAGAGAATTGTTTGGCAATTACTTCTAACCAAGCTACTTTTCTTAATGCTTCACATCTGGAATCGTTTGATTCCATTCATGGTGACCTTGGTGTGAATCGCTGGCTTTTTTCAAAGAGATGAGCAAATCAATCTTTACATTTAGTAAGAGTCAGGATTGTTTGAACTTTATCCAGAGTATATGTGAGCATAAGTGAAGTGAGTGCCATTATGATGATGATGTCCATTGACCTACATCTTTGCGGTCCTTCGTTAACATGACATCACCTCTGAGCTGTGTGCACTAATGAGTCAGTGTGGATTTGAGGTCACTTTCTGTTGGAATCATTTCTCACTGACAGCCACAGACATTCTAGATTGGATTTGTTTAAAAAGACCATGGGCTTATTGTTATTTATTGATTTTCCGCGTGGCAGCATTAATAGTTAGCATTATGAGAGTTTCAACCATTGCTGTATGATTGATTCTGGTGAACCTAACCAATGGTTTGGTGTGCTAACAATTTGGATTTCCGAGTTTTAGCACTTTCCATGAATAAAGGCCTGAAAATTCAGTGAAAGAAGGTGCTTAATCAAAATCAGATTTATTTTATATATTTAATTATACACTACCATGTAAAAGTTTACAGGCAGTAAGACATTTTGTTTGGAAGAAATTATTCAGCAGGGATGCATTAAATTGAAAGGAACAGTAAGGACATTTTTATAGAAAATGTAGTTTCAAATAAATGTTGTTCTTTTGAACTTTCTATCCATAAAATAATTAAGAAATATTAAGCAGGACAATTGTTTTCAACACCAAATCAGCATATTAGAATGATTTCTGCCACTGAAGACTGAGGTAATAATAACTGCTGAAAATTCAGCTTTGCCATCACAGGAATAAATTACAGTTTAATGAAAATAGTTATTTTGAATTATAATAATATTATAATAAAACAGTTTTACCTGTATTTTTAATCATATAAATGAAGCCTTGGTGAGCAAAAGAGACTTCTTGCAATAACATTACAAAACACACACACACACACACACTAAAAATAAAAATGAACAAATTTAAATGTAAAACAACAACAAAACAGTACGTAACATGGTTACATGTACACTAACATAGTTGTATATGTATGCCAAATTAAGCTAACTAATAGCTAACTTGTGGCACAGTGTGCTGGTTTGTAGTTTTTCATCAACAAAGAAAACTATTTGTTTAATATTTTTATAATAATGTTGGTAGCTGGGTTTAAAGTTTGAGTTTGACAGATGCTGGTCAGTGGTAATAATATACTCAGAATTCCAGTCTTGCTTCTTGGGTGTCA
>NW_015549630.1:162547-168672 GCF_001515605.1 Sinocyclocheilus anshuiensis | reverse complement strand
CAATTAAAAAAAAAAAAATAAAATAAATAAAAAAAAAAAAATATATATATTTATAATTAGGGAAAATTATGCATTAACAGGATTGAGTATTTAATACTATTATTGCTCTTCTCCCGAAACATCTAAATAAAAGGATATACCCTTCAAACTGCAAAAAAAGCAATGCAGTTAGGCCCTTGTGTAGGTGTTTGATATTCTAAAACATTAATAAAGGTCTGGATTGGGTGAAGGAAACAGCAGAGAAGTATTTTGCCTCTTCCTCCCCTGGAGTCTCTTTAGTCACAGGTGAAAATTGGTTTTCTCTACAACTGACAGTGCTGTCATGTTTATCTGCTTGTACTCAAGGTGTTGGCAATGGATTTATTGTAAAAATGATTTGTGGAGCATGAACTTGTTTTATGTCAAGATAAATCGTCCATCCTTATTCCTTTAGACATGTTTGCATCTCAGCAGCTCTGCGCACATAAATTGTTCAGCTGATTGATTTGATAAAAAGTAGCAAAACATCTTCCATGGTATTCCTTCGCTGAAGAAGACTAGAGCGTGAAACACATTGAATTTATTTGCTTACAGCAGAAGTTCCCACTGGAAAAGAGCTCATTTTAAAAATGCTGAGTTTGACCTCCTCCACCACTAATTCAGGATTCGTTCATTACACTCTTTCCAACCCTGACATATTTGACAACGAACGTGGGCTTGTTATTGTTGAGCCCTTTGCCTGTAAGTTTCACTGGCCTGTGGAAACACTAGTATAAGTACATTTTTGCGTTTGACCACAAGCACATACATTCATTCATCAATATTTCAGCTGCATGCTTCAGGGATTATTGCGGATTCTAAAAGGAGATGTTCGTGAAGTTGACACGGGCAACTGGATTAATAGATTTCAGATGTACGTTGGTTCTATAACAGCTGCTAAATTGTTAGTGCTGTGTGAGTAATGTGAGCAGACAGTGTCTCTTTGCATAAAGTGGTGTGTTGTACAGTTGGTTTTGGCTACAGACCTTCTGCAGAAATTATTTAGAGTCAGAATGAAAGATAAAGTGTGAAAGTTTGTATGCTTTTGTCATATGGAATCAAATTGTATTTGATCTTTTGAAATAAAGACGACTATAAAACATATTGTAACTTTCGGAAGTCAAAACCAAAAATAATAGTTATATAAAAGTAAAATGAAGTATATTGCTTAAACCTTGTGCTGCCCTTGGCTCCGGATATCCTTCTAAATTATGAAGTTTGATTTTAAGAAGGTCCCTGATCATTTCGGTCACATTTCAATGAGGTTAGTAAAGGAAGGATCAGTTAAAAAGTATATTGCATGAATGGTGGTGTTAAAACATCTGCCTGCAGGGGAAACTGGAGCGCGCACACACACACACACACACACACATACACACAATCTTAGGGTCAGAAAGAAAGGTGGAAAATTGTAATGAAAAACTGAAATATGACTCTTTTGGGTGCAAAAAAATAGTAATAAAAATGTATACCCCCTTAAACTGGAATTTACTGCTAATATACACTATTATTCAAAAGTTTGGAGTCTGTAAGATTTTTTAAATATTCTTGAAAGAAGTATCTTATGCTCATCAAGGCTGCATTTAATCAAAATACAAGAAATGTAATGCATTTAATACATCCTTGCTGAATAAAAGTATTATTTTCTTTTAAAAAATAAAACCTTACTGACCCCAAACGTTTGAATGGTAGTGTATAACCAAACAAGTACTCTTACATTATAGCTATGCTGTGTCCCTGACGAACTGTGTGGCTTAAAGTGATGACTTAGCAAACAAACCTAAAATATTTTGGTAAGGTACTGTACCCAGACTGAGCTGCTTATTCACATGGAAACTCCACTCCACTCAGTCCATGTGGAAACTGAAATGCCTTCGAATGTTTCCATCTGCTTTTAGTCTGCACGATACTATAAAAGTGTTAGTATTCATAGCTCTGTGAACCTGAGGAGGCTTAGAACCATATAAAGTCCCCATGCAAAGCTGTTCTGTCGATGAGATGAAAGCAACAGATGTGTTGTTTGTTCTGTGCATACTTTTCTCCCTATATTCCTACAGTTCATTTAGAAATTATTTCTAAATTAAGTCAATACAAGGATGGTATATTTATACTACTATAGGTCAATAACAAATACAGTATAGTAAAATATGTAGTGATTCTCAGTAAATGCTAAAGTGGAAAATAGTGTGGCGCTTCAAGTGTTGTGGGTATTTTATTTTACTTTTTATGCTCATTTTTATGCTCAGTTTTCTTGACTTCATGAATGAAGGAATGGTGTAAGGCATGTGTAATAAAGAGCCGTTCAATGTGATTTCATTATTATCAGAGTACACTACTATTCAAAAGTTAAAGAAATTAGTACTATTAGCAAATGCATTAGATTGAGCAAAAGTGACAGTAAAATATTAATGCTGTTTTTTATTTTATATTCATTATATACAAAAATATTAAGCAGCACTACTGTTTTCAATGTTGATAATAATAAGACATGTTTCCTACACAGCAAATCAGCTTAGAATGATTTCTGAAGGATCATGTGACGCTGAAGACTGGAGTAATGATGCTGAAAATTCACAGGAATAAATTACATTTTAAAATACAGTAGTCAACATTTGAAGTGGATCAAAGTTGTCCTAAAACCTAAATGTGTTCTTGTCTTAGGACAACTTTGATGAACTTTTTCTGATCCACTTCAAATGTTGACTACTGTATATTCAAATATATTTGTCATTTTAAATATAATACTACATCACATTATTACTGTTTTACTGTATTTTTGGTCAAATAAATGCAATCTTTGTGAAACTTTTTTCAAAAACATAAAAAAGCAAACTTTTGAATGGTAGTGTAGATAAAATGCAAGCATTAGACTTAAGTATTACACTTAAAAAAAAAAAACTGTTGAAAAGTTGAATTGACTATTTGGTTGTTTAGGAGCTGGCGAGCTGTGGATGGAACAAGAAGGAGAAGCATAGCCTTTCACCCAACGTTGTGGCCTTCACACGGAGATTTAACCAGGTAAACAATATTGTGCTAGTCAGTGTAGCCAACAGGTAAGATCATTTATTAAAAGCTTTATGCTGCTCCAGTGTTTATTGTTTGCTAAACTTAAAACTTGTCTTAAATTGACAGCTGGTTCCATGAGCTAAAGACTGTCTTGCTACATGTGTAATTGTGGTATAAAGAAATGTTTATTTTAAGATATGTTTTTTTTTTTTTTTTAGATTATTAATACTGGTTATTTTACTTGTAGTTTCCTGATGCATTGGTAATATCAGTAAGATCTCAGTTTTGTTTCCATACTATAACAGTTTAAGAGACAGTTTCATAACATTGTAATTTTTTTCAGGGTTCGAGACCTAGGTCCATTAGCACCACCAGAAATAACTCATAATAGAGGTCAATGGATGTTATTATACTGAAAGAGGAACATTGACACTGTGTTTTAGTCGCAACTGCACTAATGCTAATTTGACACATGGTCAGCTAGAAACCTCACTATATAGCTGATAAAGTATATTTTATGTAGACTATTTTAGAGCCTGCCATTTAGGCTCTGTGTTTAACACATGAGTCTATTAGTGTGAAACAGAAGTCCGTTAGGTGTCCACTTATACAAGCTCAAATGGAGGATGCATGTTGCTTCAGATCACATGAAATTTGTATTTTTACTAGATATTACAGTTTTTGTAGCACAAACAGGTGCCTCAGATAAAAGACAAAAATCCATCATGCTGCTCCATTTAGCTATTTTATCCAACAGCTACATTAACTCCTTTAGATGAATAAATACACTGCACTGGACACATCCAACAAAAATTGAGTTTTCTAATGCCAGCCACTCTTCTTTGTCTACTTCAGTTTTGCCACATTTTTTATATGTGGCATTACAGGCATTTGAAAGGGTCAGTGAAGTACATAATAAATAGTACTTACACATACAGAGCTGATGTTTTACAACAGCAGATTGTAAACTTTCAGACAAAGCACCACTTTTGACAAATGAAAACAACATCCAAGTACCACCTAGTCAGAACAATGTTCCTTGAGTCCCTGCATTCTCTTTCTGCACACCACACACACATCCTTACACACATTATAATGACCTGACCAATTCATCAATTCACACAATTTTACTGTAAATGCACAACACTTTCTTTATCCCCATTTCTGAAAATACGCCTATAAATATATGCTTACGAAGGTCAGTATGCAGTAGGAATGAATATGATTTTTATTTAAATGGCATTTCATTTTGGCAGAGCTTAAATGTCTTGGAATGTTGATGTAAGTGGTCATTTGAGGTCTGCAATTACACTTGCCATTTCGGTCTTTTTAATGTCATCATTAACAACCAATTTCTCATATTTCCTGAGTGAAAAAAGAAACGATTCAGTTTTGCTGCTTAGCTTCATTTGACTGATGTTCTGGCACTTTTTAAAGCCTGTACATAAGAGAAAACACTCTGTCTGAAAACTGTTTTTCAAATACAGTTTTTCTCATAAATCGATGATTTACGGTATTTTTTCATTAATCTGTTTATTGTCATTTTTAGGAGTGTATTAAAGCTTTATTTTGAGATCTAGTGTGTGCTGCACATTTTGAGTCGTTGCTGAGAACAGTTGTTTTTTTTTGTCATCACAGTAATTACATAACATATAGCCATAAATTATATGCATCCATGTAGTTTTAATTTATTTTTTAAATCCTAACTTTAAATCTAAACTCTTATTCTGCAGAGATAACCATACATTGTGGAACTCATTTAATTCACTTACTATATTTTCTTCTGTTAGGTCAGTTTCTGGGCAGTGAGGGAGATATTGACGGCTCAAACATTGAAAATCCGAGCAGAAATATTGGGCCACTTCATCAAAATTGCCAAGGTGAGACATTCTTTGGTTTTCACTGTTCCTTCAGCCAGTGCAGCTTGGTTCCTTTATTTACCGTTAGTTATTTTTTCTTTGTCTGTGTTGCCATGGCAGCAGAAATATAACTTACCCTATAACTTCCAAGTTCAAGTTCAGTCATTTCTTATTGTTTGTATTCACATCTGAATTGCGTTTGGTATCCTAGTAATTGTCCTTGGCACTGGCGTTACTATAACTGATGGTGTTTTATTAGAAATTCAAGCATGGGCACTTTCAAGAATTTTCCTTTAACAATGGGCAATTTTAATGACGTTATACAAGTCTTGATGGATTAAAGCCTTCTGTTTTAAGTCAGTGAGAATGGGTAGAGACATTGCACAGGAGTGGTGAGTATTTATGGCATAAAATGAGGATGAGAACATCATACAAATGGCTTCATCTGACTGAGATCCATCTCAGACTCAGTTTAAACAGCCTGCAATATATCAGTTTTTCGTCTGCCTCCATTTGTGATTAAACATTGAAATCACAAGAAAATGGAATCCATTACATTTCTGAATTATCTTCAAGTGACGATAGTAAACAACACATGCAGAATATAAAAAGCCCTTATAGTGTCAAAAATGTCCTCATTATTACTCTCAAGCTAAACACTAAGCATATTTTCTCATTTCAACATAACTTTATTCTCTTGAATCATCTCATGCATTTTATTTGACTTTCCATCTGTCTTGTAATTGCTTTTAAGGTGTCATTTAGTACAGGTACGTTACGTATTGAGAGTAAATATTGTGAATCCACTTTAAAATTAGGATTTTTAAAATTGTGATTTTAGATTTCCAGTCCACTTCAGTTGTTCAAAGTAAATTGCTAACTTCTAAATCTGTATAGTGACAGTAACATGGAATTTATTGCTTTTGAGTTTTATGTTTTGATTTTCTAAATCAAAATGACACCTTATATGTTCAAAATTAAGGTTATGTTCGGAAACTCTAATAAAAATTAGTAGTCATTATTAGCCACTTCTTCTTCTGTATGACCTATTGCATGTGATTTTTTTTTTTTTTTTTAGCTTTAATTTTATACATTTAAAGATAAATATTTATTTTGAAATGATACTTCAAAAATTCTCCAAACAATCATGCAGTTATTTAGAACAGTCTCACACACACACACAGAGCCACAGGCTGCTGTAAATTCAATCAGTCTACATGCGCTCCTGAAACTCAATGTACC
>NW_015549630.1:136255-162390 GCF_001515605.1 Sinocyclocheilus anshuiensis | reverse complement strand
GAAAACCTGCTGAACGACTCCTTATGGTTGAACACTCACCCTGCACTACCTGCCAAACCTGAAAGAGCTGTGTACCCTGCTACCGGCAGACATGCCCCAGTAAGCCTGAGTGGGCTACGCTAACGGTTATGCTGATGGATAAAGCAGATCAGCCAATGACTAAGAAACCAAAGCAGCATTGCTTTTTCTCCTACTTTCCATAAAGGTGGTTGACACATAGTAGTTCACAGAGGTCAGTGTACTGGAAAAGAAAAGAATGACAACAGCATGACATGACCAGACCAGAAAACACAGTGGAACAAACAAGTAAAGGCCTAAAGTGGTGTCTTACATGAGGCATGCAACTAATTTATGTTTATTAAGATTGTGTGTCTTGTGTCTTGTGTCTTTATAGAAACTCCTGGAGCTGAATAACCTGCACTCTCTGGTGTCAGTGGTCTCTGCTCTTCAAAGCGCACCTATCTTCAGATTGAGCAAGACCTGGGCGGTAAGCAAAACTGCAGATTTATTATTTTATTTTATTTTGTTCATGATCTATTTATGACTTTTATTTATTTTTGACATTCTATTTAGTCGACAGTTAGGACTGTTCATTTTTTGTTTAATATATTTGTCCATGTGTATTCCAATTAAAATAACATAAGCCATATGTATATAAAATAATATCTGTAATAAATAGCAATGCATTAAGTCATAAAAATATGTTTTTAAGATCATTATAAATATGATTTGCATGGGTATTTACTGTTTAGTTATGACATCATCCCTAATTATGATCATAAATTCTGAATTTTTTATTTGTAATATAGTATCAGAGCATCATAGCCTCTACAGCAGAAGAAGTTTCCATATTTTATTTAGGAAGACACGAGGAAAAAACTTCTCATTTAATATTCTGTTCCCTTACAGGGGATTTATTGTGCATAACCACCAAATGCTAGCTGTTCTGCTGCTTTATAATTTAGCTGACAGTGCAGTGTTTGTGTTTATTTCTCCAGAGAGCCCCAGTGCTCTTGGATTTCCATTGATCTTATTTGCAGAGATGTAGATGAGAAGGCCGTCTGAATGCATGGGGACAGTGAAAGAATGAGCCCATTGGATCCCGTTCTGAACATTTAAGTGGCTTGGAAAATTTTGAAAGGGCTGTTTCTGAGACCTTGTTTAATGTTGCCAAAGCATTAAATCTATTTATAAGTATTTGCATCACCCCAGTTTGAGGTCCAAAACCTCTTGGCCTCTTTTCTTGAGGAAAAAGGAGAAGGACTAAACTATATATGCTGTACAGACAACACTTACAACCAGTCCTCAATGAGCACAACTGAATAAGCTGGGTATTTAACCCAGCATTTTTTAGAGTGTACATTGTTTTTTAGCTATATCGCCCAGCCCTAGGTGTAAACATATAAAGGTCCCAAAAAGCTGAATCCAGGAGTTTTTAAGGTAGTAAATGACTCTTTAAAAGTCAAATCAGGCAGTTTTTGTATTCACAGTACTTATTTTGTTGAGAGATGTCGGTGGTAGTGAGTTTAGGCTCACTGGGGGCCTTAATGATTTGGGATGCAAGCGGCTTCCAGAGTTGACATTCCACATTGAGCCACAGCACTTCTGCAAATTGAGAAAATATGGAAAAAGAGGGAGCATGTTGTTTATAAGTAATTGCGGCGGGACCGTTTGTCTGATACCACAAGCCCAGCTCTCTTGCCATACGTTTAGCTTTGCCACAAGGGAAGTTTGACAATGACATTATTAAATAGAATATTATGCATCATTAAATTATGTACTTAGTTAAATTTACATTTAACAACAAAGTTTATTCAATTTGTTAGTGTAATTCATTGATTCTGTGTATATCACAACACCCAATTTAGACCTACAAATAATATGCCAATTTATGAATATATTTTAGATGATTATTACTCTTTTTTGGTTTATGCTAGACACAGAAGCTGACATACAGTTGACAAACTGACAAAATGCCAGTCATCTTTAAAAAGCCACAGATTTTATTCAGTGTTCTTTGCATTCCAAAATGCTTCAGGTCTAACTAGAAAGATTGAAATGTCACATGGCCAGACACTGTGTGCATGCATCAGTTACAGGGATCATTTCTGATTCATTGCAGTCCTGTTTTAAGAGGTTGCTTTTCCATATGTCCTAGAACCCTGAAGCTTGAATTGGAGAAAATGTGCACACTGAACTGTGGTCCTTTTTTAATTATAGATTGGAGCGTTTCATTTGTTGTCCTGTTCATAATGAAAAGGCACTTGCGTGTATTTGCTGACAGTTTTGCCTGACTATAATGACTTTTTTTCGGTCTTTCTGTGCAAATGGTTTCTGTTTCACTGTGCATGGCACAGACTGGATTGAGTAATTCTTTGTCATTTGTTCCAGCCCATTTCTGAACCGCTTGACTTCGAGGCCTTGTCTCCCCTTATTTGAAGATTAACTGCTGATTTCCCAGTGGGCATGCAATGAATTAGGAGGAATATGGTGCTCACTGGTATACATTTTGGAGCAGATTATATACAAGGATATAGATGTTATATGCCTTTATCGTTATATTAAGCAATTTTAGGTTTATTGGATTGTTCTATTTTATACATGGATGCAGTGGGGTCTGTAAGTCTGAGATCACTTTAAAAAATGACTTTTTAAGCTACAATAATCAAAGGATTAAATACTAATCATTAATAAATAAATAAAGGAAAGTTAAAGTTGTGACATTAAATGTAAAAAGAAAAAATAAAATTCTGCAATTTGTTGTTCACTAATCAAATTATTTAGTGTCATTGATAGGATTCTGTCCAATGTTCTTCTTTTGAAACTCAAGATGCACTTTGGATCATTTCAAATCATTCTGGAGAACATGATCATCAGGTTTGACACAAACCTATGGAGTTTGTGGAACATATAGGATTTTTTTTTTAATTTAACTTTTTACTCAATTTTTTATTCTGATAATACAATGCATATTTTATTTTTATATCGTATTGTATATTCATTTTATTTTCTACAAAATTTTTCATGTTTCTAGATAACAGTTTGGACTTTTCCACAATTTAGAATACATTAGTAGTCAATAAAACAATTGTAATAACACAAACACTATATATACACACAAACGTACACGCAACAATGTGTATGTAAATTTACAAAGTACATAGTGCTCCTTTTCTATTGCATGGTTCATTCTCCTACTTTCATTTACTATTAGCTGATCCTCTATTATGCCCTTGTTCCCGTCCTACGTTATACACAAAAGACAAATTACAAATCCAGTTCTTAACATTGCACCTATGGCTAAGAAGCTCATCCCCATCAAATTCAGTCTAAGTGGAAAGTTGCTCAGCGGCGCTCCATCATTGCAGCTGCTGATGTATGGAGGCTTTCACTGCTATCTGGAACGGCTACAGAGCACAGGGCTGACCTCCATGAACTGTGATGTAATCAAAGTCAGCCATGTGTTACTGCAAAATAAAATAAAGATGTTAGTCGTTGAAGGAATCCCCTCACTTTTATCGCCCTCAGAGGGATTGTTTAGCACTGTGTATGTGTCTATGGGAATGAGAAATGCCACTGTGGCAGCCGCTCAAGCCCTGCACTCGAGGAAGGAGGCCGGCTGCTGCTGTGTTCGTGGTGGCGGGTGATGGAGGCTTGATAAAGGAGATCAGAAAAGGCTTTTGTTTTGGCATTTGGTTGCTCTAAATCAGGCAGAAAATGACTAGTCTTGTTGCCGAGATGGTACGCACACGCACATGGAAATCACATTCACTGAAACATGTCGGTGGAGTTACAGTTTACCCTGTTCATCATTTGTAATTGCTTTGTAATTAGTTTTTCCTTAAAATATCATAAGCAGTCTCCCTTAGTACTTCAAATCTTTGTCATAATATTATCATTTCCACACCACGCTCCCTGATTGATGGTGTCGTGATCTAACTTTCCTGCCATAGATTATCTCAGCACCGTTTAAAATCAGCTGCAGTTCTTACCACTTTCTTTGTTGAATAAAAGGGGGGAAAATCACTTTTCTGTTCCTCTGTTGCAAGTCCAAAGGAGAAAAATCCAAGTTGTGGTTCATTCAATTCTTCAGGTTCATTTTAGGCCAATATCTAAATGATGAATGAGAGTTAGCTTCCTGTCAAGTCAGCTCTCCACTCCCTAACTATTGGCTGAGTGTAAATGTATCTAAAAATCAGGCTCATTGGGGTAACTTGGCTGGTAAATGACTAATATAATCTAATTATTACAGTCTTTCAGTTTCTTGCAGATGCATGCCATTTGAATGTGGCATTCAGTTTCTTTCACTTCATTCAGTTTCCAAATACCAACTCCCTTATATAGATATGATAGAAAATTTTATTTTTTAGTTTTTCTTATTTTGTTATTTAAAAGGAGTAGTCCTGTTATTTAAAAGGAATAGATATATTACTGTTTTTGTTTTTACTTTTGAATGTACCACCTTTTTTGTTTCTATCTTCACACTTTGAAAACCTCTGATTTAGATATTTCACACCTGAGAATGATAAATAAGCTGATCCTAATTTACCCACTGTTATGTATTTTATTTTATTTAGTTATTGGTTGTTTTGTTTTTTAAAGGAAATATTTCACCCAGAAATGAAAACTGTCATCATTACTTCACCCTATTTTTGTTGTTTTGTTTTTGCTTTGCTTTGCTTTGCTTATTGTTTTTTTGTTTGTTTGTTTTGTTTTTTGTTTTGCTATTTTGTGGTTGTTTTGCTTTGCTTTGCTTTGCTTTTTGTTTTGCTTTGCTTTGTTTTTTGTTTTGCTTTGCTTTGCCTTGCTTTGTAAAGGAATAGTTCACTCAAAAAACCCTATGCAACCTGACACAGAGGGCATTTTCCACAGAGTTAAACAAGATATGAACATTAATAATGGAAAAACAGTACTGTGTGATTACATCTCTGGAGACTGGTGGAAGGTCATCTGCCAACAAAGTGGTTTCAAGGACTGTTACTTGGATTGTTGGACAAAATCTCTCACCAAACCTACAAAAGAGTGAACTACAATATGTGTATCTGTCTAACACAAGAAGAGCATGTTGAAGTACTTTGTGGAAATTCACTTCAGCATTTGATGTGATAAAGCCATGTGTGATGGAATTCTTCAGTTAATGAGCTTTTTGTAAATCCTATAACAGGGGTTTTGCACATGGTCATCCCCACATATTCAATAGCACATGTGCTGTAAAGAAGCATTGGGTGAAATTATGCCACTCATAAAGGCATTCTAGACACTGAGCCTGTTTATTGTGGTAATGCGCTTTCTATAAATGAGAAATATACCCAGGGCCTGGAGTTTGGGTGCTGAGTTCTGGGAAGTTATCCCTTAATACAATTTAATTAGTCTTCCAATGGGTTGTGTCTTGTTTTTCATATTTAACATATTTGCAGACAGCTTTATTTAGATCAGAAGTCTTAGTGGGGCTCCCGTCTGACAAGATTTACAAAACGGCGCCTCCACAAGTCCCCCATTCTAAAGTTAGTAGCCAATTGGGAGTAACTCTGTTTATTTTACAGAGGCAGTATACTACTGAATTCGTTATACTGAGTATACAGTATAATGAATTAACAGAGGCAGAGCTGAGATGAAAAATAGTTCTATTATTATTCCATTATGAAAAGTTCACCAAGTTAAAACAAGAATATTATTATATAGAGTTTAAAATGTATTCAAAGACATAACTAGAACAGTTTTCCTAATGTAGTTGTCTTTGAATAGAGTTTTTATATATTAATATTTTGTGTGGTTTTTTTCATCAGATTTGAATGAATTAACAGAGGTAACTGAGATGAAAATATTTGGTGATGGTAATGATCATTTTTCAGTTATTTTAAAATAAAATTTAAATTGGATGTATTAATATTTTAGTTTTTAATTGAATTGAAAATAGTAATTTTGTCTGCTTGTATTCTATTGTATATGTTAATTTGATATTTTACATGTGTATATATTTTTTTCTTGTTCCTATCCTATCCTATATATTTTTTACTTGTTCCTAAGTATGCACTTTGAATACCTTTGATTTAGATGTTTTAGATTTAGACATCCATTAGCTGTTCCTAATTTTCTGAATAAATGACCTGTTCATTCCGTATGTGCTTTCTGTTCTGAACAGTTGATCAGTCGAAAGGACAAGGCCACCTTTGAGAAACTTGACTTCCTGACGTCAAAAGAAGAGAATTACAACCGCATGAGAGAGTACATCAAGTCCCTCAAAATGGCCCCCTGCATCCCCTACCTAGGTAAGTGTTATTAAAAGATCACATTTGTACTTGGGTTAATGGTATTTTGTAGACTCCATCCCCTCATATCATGACATCCAGCCAGAAATGTCTTGAGAGATTTACTGGCTTTATAAATAGTTTTTTATTGCGGGGTTGCTATTAATAAGGCTGTAAATAAAGCTGAAGGTGCTTCATTTGAACAGAAGAATAATTTGGGTCAGGGAAAGGAATGGGTCATGGCCCACTGGACTTAGCCAGGCTTGTGATATTGACTCATTCAATTACTTCAGTATAATGGCTTTTACTTTTTTTTGATAAGGTTCATTTTAAGTTGGCTGTGAACACCTCATTATATTTTTTTGGCCTGGTCTCAATTGCACTTTCTATGGTGACCAGCAGAGGGTGTTTTAGTATACTGCTGTGGTTCAGTAATGATTGAGAAATGTGCCATATCCTGTTTTAGGTGTCAACACGGAAAAAATTTACCTTCATCAAATCATTTCAGGGGTTTTTAGGATTTCTGCTTAAACTCAAATATTGTCACCACGCAATGCATAAACCGAAAAGCTCTTTGACTTTCTAGCCACTTCAGTGGCTTTAAACAGAATGTATAGATGGAAAATACAATGAAATCATTTTGAAGCACTTATTTCCAAATTGGTAGCCCCTTTTTCTCTTATGAATAGATGTCTGTCAGAGACTCTCATTGGATGTTGCAAAAGGCCAGTGAGCGATTAGTTACACACACATCAGTCTCCTCTAAAGGCACTGACAGCACTTGAAATGGATGCCTCCCTCAGGATTGTCGCTCTCGTGGGGAACAGGATCCAGATCCTTCACTCAATTACGCTCTTCCATCTTAGTCATCAGAAGCAAGGTCCGTATTACTAATCCAGCTGTTAACCGAGAGCCAGACTTGATCAGGAAGGGATCTGGAGGCTTTGCCTTTAGGAGGCTTTTTGGATGTTTGGCTATCTTGTTTTTTTATGAGTTGCTCTTTTTAAGATGTGAAAGTTTGATTTTAAACACCGTTCAGTATGTCATTGCCACATGTTTGCGTCCCAAGCTCATGGTCACAGAGTTTTCCAGGTGCTCTTGTGTCATTGTGGTATGTGAATAACTAAAAGGCCAGTCAGGAATAACTTCAGGCGGCTGTATCTCAAATTGTCTCTTGGTCTGTAACTTGTGGGCTGCTTCTTTTCTAGAGGTCTGAAATGCACAAACAGACAGACACTGTCATTTCTAAGAAGGTAAGCATGCGGAGAGAGCTGACGCATGCCGTCTCGCTTCTCTCAGCCGCACACATCTTTCTCATTAACCGAATTTCCTTTACATAATCCACATTGAGAGTCTGCTTCCACTTGGGCAGCGTGTCAGTAAACTGCGTTCCACTCAACAGAGGGCTTTCTCAGACGTCACTCAGCAGAAACCGCTGTACCTGGTGCCGGTAGCTTGTGGTTTAGTTGCAGTGTAACTTATTCCCATTTCTGAGCAGCAGGCAGTTGAAACCGCAGGGATGGAAAGACTGTCTGACGTGGCTGAGGTTGTGCAGGCTGTCACTTCAAATCTGTCAGTTTCCACTGTGCTTCTCCAGTGGCCCTTTCCATTTCCCACTGGGACAAAGGAAAAAGGAAATGAAATGGTTTGGGGTTTTGTCAAACACTCTTTTAATTCTTTTTGATGTATTTAGTAGAACTTGCATTATTGATTTTACTACAAAAAAAAAAGATTGATACAATTGGTTTGTACTAAAATAACTGATGCGTCCTGAAAAGATGCATCCTGTTTTACACTTGGAATAGAAGTTTATGGGAAAATTGCACAGCATCACATGTTGAATAATCACAACTTGTTTGAAAAATGTATCATGGTACTGTTTCTAAAGTATTAAAGCCATAACTTACCAGCTTCACTAACAACAGAAATGTGGAGTTTAAAAACTATTAGCCTTAAAGGGATAGTTAATCGAAAAATGGAAATTCTGTCATTAATTACTCACCCTCATGTCATTCCAAACCCGTAAAACCTTTGTTCATCCTCATAACATAAATTAAGATATTTTTGATGAAATCTGAGAGCCTTCTGACAACTTGTTTGAAAAATGTATCATGGTACTGTTTCTAAAGTATTAAAGCCATAACTTACCAGCTTCACTAACAACAGAAATGTGGAGTTTAAAAACTATTAGCCTTAAAGGGATAGTTAATCGAAAAATGGAAATTCTGTCATTAATTACTCACCCTCATGTCATTCCAAACCCGTAAAACCTTTGTTCATCCTCATAACATAAATTAAGATATTTTTGATGAAATCTGAGAGCTTTCTGACCCTGCATAGACAGCAACACAACTACCACATTCAAGGCCCAGAAAGGCAGTAAGGACATCGTTAAAATAGTCCATGTGACATCAGTAGTTAAATCCTAATTTTATATAAAGTTATGAAAATTATTTTTCTGCTCAAAGAAAACTAAAAATAACTTTATTAAACAATTTCTTCTTTTCCGTGTTAGTCGACACAATTTTATTTCATTTCATCAAAAATATCTTAATTTGTGTTCCGAAGATGTACGAAGATTTTACAGATTTGGAACGACATAAGGGTGAGTAATTAATGACAGACTTTTCATTTTTGAGTGAATTATCCCTTTAATGAAGTTTGAGAACTACTTCAGGTAAAAAAACAAATTGCCTAAACCAATCTGCTTTCCAAATATCTGTACACCTTTTTATTTTAAAGCTGTGGCCAAATTTGCCATTGTTCTACAAATAATCCAGTCATTTCAATTATTTGAAAATGACTGGTTTTAAAGTGACTTCTGTAACGAGCTGTGCTTCGTCTAAACAACTGACAACAGACAATGGACCTTTTTGCAAATATTTCCGAAATTTTTGCAAATGTGATCTTAAATTATTAAAATAAATGTAATCATGTCACACAGATCTAATGACCTGGAGATAAAATAACTAATAAAAGCAAAGTCATTTATTATTATTTTTATCAATTTAAATCAAAATGTTCAATTTTTGATTCCTCGGGTACAATCGCCTAGATTTAGATTTCCAACCATAGATGGGACAAATTAAAATGAGTGTAATTCAGCAGCAAGCCACAGATACTCGGTGTAGCTTGTTATATTTATATTTGTATAACATTTACCTAGTCAAAGAGCAAATTTGTTATATGTAGCATTTTTGAATGAATTGCTTGTGCTTTTTATTTTGGCTCATAAACTTGTCAGGAGAACAACTACAGCTGTAGTAGACCGATGTTCAATCCATTCACAGACTAATAATAATAATAATAATAATAATAATAATAATAATTCCTTACATTTTGCTTTTCTGGGCACTCAAAGCGCTTTATATAGAAGGGGGGAATCTTCTCAACCACCACCAGTGTGCAGCATCCACCTGGCTACAAAGCCTGTAGCTGTACATCCTTTATTGCAACAGTTTGACAGTACTTGGGGAAATCAGTTACACTTACAGTATATTACAAATGACACATTATTTTCAACAATATTACATGTATATGTACATAAACATGTTTGATCTTCATTTGACACCAACAGCTAATTTACACAGTAAATACAGTTTAAATGGAGCAATTGATGACTGTTTTAAGATGTGTTTTTATGTTTAATTATGCATTAACTACGGCATTATATGAATTTTAAACATGATATTCCTGAAATAAATTCTGAGTCATTCATCTCATCAGGAAATATATATTCTCATAGCTTTGAATAAACTAGAAAAGCATACGCTATTTATCACTGGATTGGATGTCCTGTGTCTTAGTTGTAACAATGAATGAGTACTGATCAGATTATTTTCTAATATTTTATGACCTATTGAACAAAATAATTCTAAACAACAGACGACAGATTCACAATTGCACTGTATATATAAAGATGTACAGGTTTCACTTGATTTGATTGAACAAGGGTGAAAAAGAACATCATGTTCATGACTTCCTAGTGACAATTATTGTAAGGGAAACTGGCCAATTTATCACACTTCATTTTCTGTGTTGTAAATAGCTTTCTTTTGTAGTCCATGACAATTTGGTGTTCCTCAACCAAGTACAAGTACATCAACCAAGACACTGTTTGTCCTTTTGCCACATATATTATTTAACTGTTACATAAGAAGCTAAACCACAGTCTAAATGAATTGCACTTTATAGGGTGAACGGCGACTGTTGGGGAGCAGTTATCGGTTCATTCCCTGTGTTTATGTGCTGCTCAGTGGAAGGTGTTGGGGTTGGGTCGTATCATCATCACAACCTTCTTGAGAGAGTAGGCGCCTCCTCTGAATTCAGCCCAGTACACGCCGTCCTGATAGCGGCTGCGGTAGTGACCTCCTCTGTACCACACGCCATTCAAATTTGAGTGGGCACAGGCATTATACCACCAGCCTCCCTTTTGATAGTGGGCACAGTTGCCTGAGAGAAAAAAAACATGTTTTTTGGTAAGGTCAATAAATAAATTATAAAATCTAATAGCTACATTTTACTGATACCTGTGTATACATCATGATCTCTGTCCAGAGTGGTGAACTGCTTCCCGTTGTGCCAAGTTAGGGAGTCACCGGCATTGCCATGGTAGCGGCCCACCTTGAGCCTATAGAAGTCGCTTTCAGGTTCAAGGCGGAAACTTGCATACTCTGCAAATGTCTTGCGTCCAGACCAGTCCTCTAAGGTGACCAGCAGCTTGTAGTTCCCTTGGCTGGTTATCCAGTATATGTTCTCCAGACCCAGCCAATACTCTCCATCGATGTTTCCAAAGCCTTGCTGTAATAAAACAGAGGAGCGCCTGCCATTGAGTATTTGATGAACCAAGTAAAATATTTCTTTTAGTGTACATTACTTAGTCTATATTATTTTGTCATGTACTTGAGGCTGAAAAATGACATTTGCTGTAGGGTTTGTTCTTCTCTCTCTCTCTCTTGTTTTTTTTTTCCTTTCTTGTTTTACTGGTAGGCCTTTCGTTAGCCAGCACATTCTTTGCCTTGATAGGCATCTTTTTGAGCCAGTGAAGCACTTGTAATTCCGGCTTTCCTTGTGTTTAATACTGTATATGCAGGGCTTTGAAGACCTGTTTGTTTTTACTTGAAGGGTTCAAATTAAGTTTTTTTTTTTTTTTTTCAAATTCCCTGAACTTACAGTGATTCTGTTGTACACTTTGAATAAGAACTCTGAACACATTATTGATTTATCTGTATATTACATACTGTATATGTCATACATAATGCAGACATATTAATGTTCAGAGAATAATTGAGTACGTTTTTATTTGCATTGAGGCATTTCAGCACAGTGTGGTAGTTTCTGCTTGGCATATGTTCCTCATTAAACCTCTTTAAGTGCATGGCTCTGTACATTAACTGCCATACGGTTTAGTTTATGTGTAGAGTTATAGACGTAAAATGTAAAACGTAAGCAAGTTGTTACCACAGAAACATAAATTTACTTGTTTGTTGAATTTACCACCATTGGTAAAGGAAGGCATATATCACCTCTCTGTATGTTAAATTGTACTGCTCATTTCCCCTATTTGTACATTTATCGACCAAAACGTCATAAACGTAATAATTTATCGTCCAGAATTGGTTCACCTTATATGTCTCCCAGTTTCTGAAGAAGTTGACGGAGCCATCCATTCTTCTCTGGATGACCGTCCAGCCGCCAGGATCCTGTCTTTGATCACACCACACCTGCATCAGCTTGTTGGTATTCTCCGGCTTCACCAGGTGCATGCCACAGTTAGTGTGACCGTCCTCCAAAGCCTCCAGACAATCCTTCCAGGGACCTTGACAAAAAAAACAAAAAATCATTGAGAATTTACCCCATACAAGATGTATACCCTTATATTACATTCTCAGAGAAGTTGTATCTTTTTATATAGAAAGCCTACTGCCTGTTGCTGGCAGATCTCATAGTTGGAATATGACACTGTGATGGACAGAAATACTCTTTGGCTTGAAGGGAAATTCAGGTGCAAAGCTAAAGCAATTGAATAATCAAAGGAAGTCATACTCAGGATCCCCCTGTATGCATTTCTCAGTTGCATCTACTCCCGCTAAGTCTCTTGTTCTTCCGTGGCACAGCTGGAAAAGCTCTTAAGGTAAGAAGAGGATTGACCTTGGCTGCCATTCTGGCCTGGGAAGTTGCCTCTGCTGTTCCAGCCAAACATAACGCTGGCACGGATGCCAAAGAAAGGCCCATTTGATAAATAATGCAGTAGCAAGTAGATCTTAAACCAGACTAAGCTGGTCATCTCCTAGCCTGGGCACTAAACCAGCTGGGAGGAAGACCAGCTAAGGAGAAATTTCCATGCTAGTCTAGGGTGGTTTATGCTGGTTTGGTGTTTGTCTACCAAATGGAGCAGAACAAATATGCTATTCACTAGCAAAACCTAACTGGTGAAGCTGATTATAAACATTAAATTGGCTTTATATGATGATCTTTTCAGGTGGGAAAGCAGTCAAACTTAAGCAAAACCTGAGACTTAAGCTCTTGAAGCAGATGCTCTCACATGTTCCATTATTGTTCGTGTATTTCAACCGTGATTTCCTTACTGTCAGATCTGGCAGACAGTCTTTTAGTTATCTGACATCTCAGCCCCAAAGCACTTCTGAGGCCTTGTGGTTTACTTACAGTAGTCTGGAATATTTTAGTGTTTACTCTCATCTTGTAGCTTATAAAAAGTAGGCCTCATGCCCGACGGCTGGCCCTCACTCACAGCCACTCCAACCACTTCATGACTCTGGATGGTACGTTTACAAACGAGCTGGCTGTGTCTTGTACCAAAATGTAGGCAAGACTTTGCTCCAGTCAGTTTAACTTGTAACAGTACTTATAGTTCACACTCCTATAATTTAGATATTTTCGGCTGAATTTCTGATAACAGACCCCAGACCGCTGGTTACATAGCCTTCAGTGTACAGTCCACTGAGCCGGGTTGTGTGTGTGTTTCTGAAATCTCTCTGGCTGACTGATTTTCACTGCATGCCAGAATAGGAGCCATCACACTACCTGACAAATTTAAGATAACAACACAGACGGGGCTCATTAGCCTCTAACCGTGAATAAAACTGAATCCATTCCAACATTCCCAATCCCAGGAGGAGCATATTAAACTGCTTTTTTATTGGGTCAGTAGATTGTTTTTTATTTTTATTATTATTATTTTTTTTTAATCTCAAGAGACAAGCGTCACATAGACTAAACTCATTTAGACATCTGTTATTACAGTATAGTGTATCATATGTGTTTATTTAATTATTATTATTAGTAGTAGTAGTAATAGTATTATTAATAACAATACATAAGTAAATAAAAAATATTTAAAATGAGTGATGTGTAATATATAATAAATATTCAATAATGTTTTTTGTATAACATTAACATTATATAATATATAATTCACCATTTTTTTTTCATTACATACAGTACTAGTCAAAAGTTTTTGAACAGTAAGATTTGTAATGTTTTTTAAATAATTCTCTTCTGCTCACCAAGTCTGCATTTTTTTCATCCAAAATACAGCAAAAGCAGTAATATTGTGGAATATTTGTGCTGTTTAAAATAATTGCTTTCTATTTGAATATATTTTAAAAATGTAATTTATTCCTGTGATCAAATCTAGATTTTCAGCATCATTACTCCAGTCTTCAGTGTCACATGATCCTTCAGAAATCATTCTAATATGCTGATTTGCTGTTCAAGAAACATTATTATTATTATTATTATTATTATTATTATCAGTATTTAAAATAGCTGAGTACATTTTTTCAGGATTATTTGATGAATAGAAATAAATTATAGAATAGGAAGAAATTATAGAAATTAATATTAATATAATTTTATTTAGCAAGGATGCTTCAAATTGATCAAAAGTGATGATAAAGAAATGTATAATGTTATAAAAGATTTCTATTTCAGATAAATGCTGTTCATCAGAGAAACCTGAAAAAATTCTACTCCGCTGTTTTCAACATAATAATAATAATAATGTTAATAATAATTGAGCAGCAAATCAGAATATTAGAATGATTTCTGAAGGATCATGACTGGAGTAAGGATGCTAAAAATTCAGCTTTGAAATCACAGGAATAAAATACATTTTAAATATATATTAATTAAATATATTTATCAATCATAAATTGATTTTTGTTGTAAATATGCCTGACATTTTATGACATTTTAGTGGGTGTCTTTTTTCTCGGGAAAACAAAAACAAAATTGCAATTAAATTAAACAGAAAACTTTTTTTAAAAATTTGGGAAAAACAACAACAATTTAAAGCAGTATTACACTTATTGTTTTTATGCTTAAACCCTTTTTCGTCTTTGACCCTCATATAGAAAACAGTTATTTTAAATAGTAAAAATATTTAAAGCTTTTATTGTTTTTGCTGTACTTTGGATTAAATAAATGCAGGCTTGGTGAGCAAAATAGACTTATTTAAAAAATCTTACTGTTCAAAAACTTATAAGTGGTAGTGTATATAAAATATCTTAACATTTGGTATTTATTATTGATTTAGACAAATGTTACCGTTTCTGTCAGACCTTTGAACCTCACTCTATTTCTATTATGCAAATTTAGTTTTTATTCTGTCTTAGAGGCTGTATCAGTGTTTTGTGCTAAATTCCGAACACATTTTGATTCTGTACATGAAAAGCACCTCACTCCACATTCTTTGCCTCATTATCTTGGAGCCACCAATGTCTTGCTCTCCCTTGGAGAAGTCTGCTTGTCAGCAAATTAGAAACTCCTTTTCAGCTCCCTTCTGTTTAATTGGTCGTTGAACATTTCACACCATGGAAACTTGCCACTTAATGCAAAATTAGTGCCAAAACAAGTATTTAAAAAAAAAAGAAAGAAATTGAGACAGGAACAGAACAGAATAGCTGAAAGCAGGTTCAAAGATACATTATTTGAATCAGTTGTTTCTAATTAGAACAGTGATATTAATGAGTAGATGAGTCATTTTTAAATTCCTGTCACATTTGCTGTTTTACAGTGACAATATTTTAGTTTACTTGTTCAGGGGGGCTTTATGGAGAGACGTTTAGACAAAGGCAGCTGTTATGTCTGGCAGACAAAGTTTAGATTAGGTGTGTATGAGAGATGGAATGAGAGACATTGAGAGAACAAAAACAGTCTAATGGCCGACAGTGGAAAGAAAATAGGCTTTTCACTACAAAGATTGTAGCTAACATTCACAGAGATGGATGAGGTGTTGAACTGGAGATGAACATGAATCAATCAAGTGAAGTGAACTTTAGAGAAGATATGGTAGGAAGAAGGGAGGAAGAGGAAACCGAGAGGCCTTACAGATTTTCAGTGGTGTGGGTCATGTTAAAACACTTTGGCAAATCCATCAGCAGACCATTTCTCAGGAAGCCCCAGACCTGATGGAGCTGAGTGTTTGTGTGGGATGTCTGGGTCGCGCATGTCTGGTAACACTGGAATAAATGACTTCATTTCAACAGTGTCCTGCTTCCCTCCCTGCCCTGCTCTTTCTCCAGTCATCTTATTTCCTTTTTCATCACTGCAGCTTTACTATCGCAACCAATTCTGTTTTTTGTCAGATCAAGCCTTGTATGTCTGCAAACAGCAAAAAACGCGCACAAAAAATTGGATCTTTTAACGTCCACTTAGGACCACTTTCATATACATGTATGATTCTAAAATCTTAAGGTGCATCTTAAATTTTGTGGTCAAAATCAGTCCATTGCAGCAACTTAAACCTGTTCTTCCAACCTCACACAAAATGTTTGATCACCTAGATTTTGCCCATGAAAGTTTGAAGAACAATATATACTAGTGCTGGGCGGTATACCGGTTCATACCGTGTTTATTTTTGTTATGATATGAATTTTTAAAATACCGCAATGTTTAAGTATGTCGCTTAAACAACATTCGGAACACGACACTGTTTGAAAGGGGTCCCTTTACACTGTTGCACTGGGGGGGAACAGCTGTATGTGTTACTAACCGTGAATACCGTCATGTACCGTGAAACCGGTATAATTTTGAAAAATACCGTGATATAAATTTTTGGTCATACTGCCCAGCACTTATATATACTGTATATGAATGATATTCTTATATATTAATATACAGTATATCTTATATATATTAATGATATCCTATATATATATATATTAAAGAAATGAATGTAAATTAATATATAATAAGGAGTAACTACCATACACATTTATAGTTTAAATGCAGCCTGTGATGGCTCGTCCTTATGCCATTTCCAAACTCAGTCACTGTAGACTTTTTCTGACAGTCTTCTTTCCTTTACTTTTTTTTTCTGGCCAGAATCTTTCTCTATTTCCTTCCAGAGCTCTTTTTCGTACTGTAGTCCTATTGTGAAAGCTTGACCCTCATTGAGGAGAGTTTGTGTAACCTTTCTCTATTAATGCAGGCAGACCTAGCCAGGAAATTGCTCATGTCACCAGATGGAGTGGAAATATAGCCCCTGAAAGATGCCTTTTTCATTTTTGCTGTCTTAGTTTAAATAATAAATAGACCAAATGTATATGTTGGTTTTGGGGTGGATGATATAAGCAAAACATTATGATATTCTTATAATATTGCAATGCATTATGATAAACACGTTAAAGAAAAGTGATTAAAAACTGCTGAAAAAATTTATGCAATTTCCTTTGGATTGAGATAAAGAACAGTCATGTTCATTGCAATGAAGCATAAGTGTTCATTAAAAACAAACAGTATTTTTTTGGAAAATAAAACTTTTCTGCATTATTTATCCCTAAAAATTAGGCTTTTCATTGACTTCTCATTTAGACCATTAAAATCATGTAAAATGAAATGTAATATTCAGTCTGAAATTGATGAATTTTATTAAATCGATCATAAGTTTTTGTTGTCCATGTTTAACAATGCCACCCATGGGCATGACTCAACACAAAATATTGTTTATGATATTCATCATCTGACCAGATTAACAAACTAGATGTTGGCATTTCAAAGCTGACAACAACAGATGCTTTATTGTCACGTCTCTGTGTGGGAGCCGCTATGCAGAGAGAATTTGAGATGAATGAACTTTGATAGGCAGTGCTTAATAATGATGGACTGTAAGAGAAAATTGCCACTGAAAACCACACAAGGATAAGAGTCATCAAATGGAAATATCACACTTTGAATTATTTAATGTCAGTAACTATTGATGTTGCGTCTGACATTTCTGTACGAATTTTTCTATTTCAAAAAGTTAAAAGTCTTGGAGGTCTTTTTAGACCTCATTATAAATGTCTTTACTGTAGGGCTGGGCGATATAAAAAATGTATCAACGATATAATGTTTGATATTGTTCAGTATTGATAATTATTGACATTTTTTTATAACCTTTTTTAAAACAAAGAGCAATAGGAAAAACAAAAAGTTTAAATTGTACCACTGTATTTTTAAATTAACCCAATTTATTGAGACAACCAACAAATATTTTTTGTTTTATCAGTCAAACACACAATAAAAATGAAACAAATATCTAATTTCTAATGTTTTATATGCCGATTAAATAGGCCACAGGAGGGCGCAATGAGCAAACTAATGCAGCGCATTAAATTGTCAACGCAAGGAAATAACTGTCTATAAAAAACCGTGCATTATGTCTAAATTAACTCTCATAAATCAAATATAATTTCGTAAATTGCATAAACAATTATGAACAAAACAACATCATGTATTTATGCATTGCTTAATACAAAGAGCCGATTCGGCCATCACACAGATTGCAGGAATAAACCTCCAAAAATTTGTGACGTGTTTTCTAAAAGTTTAAACTGTTTTAATTTTGCATGGCTTTCTATACATCTCTTGTGTGAGATGCGAGTGCAGCAGTCATATTTGTCCATCTAAAAAATATGCTGAATTTGCGTTCTGTGTGAATGGCTTGGTTTCAGTTTTAACCTAATCAAGATCTTCTACGCATTGAGCTACTATATTTCTCTAATATTTTGAATGAATAATGCAGCAACTGCGCATCTCGTGGGCTAGACTAACAAAACATTAAAATGCAAAAACGTCACTTACATCATCATCATTGCATCTCGTGCGCCACTGATGACGCTCCCTGATGCACACCTAACATTTGATTTCACTATTTTTGCATTCAAATGCAAATGTTTATTTTAAATTCGACTAATATTCATTTTTTTTATTCACAATCTCCTCATCACAGGCAGGCACAGCACTTATGTTCGGGTTTGTGTGTGCTGTCTGCATCACTCATAGCACGTGCCTATATCGTGCGCTATATCGGAAAAATTTTCTGTCGTTATCGAAGAAGGTGTACCGTCAATAAATATCGATACCGTTTTATCGGCCAGGCCTGTTTTCAATCAATTTAATGTGTCTTTGCTGAATGAAAGTATAAATTCCTTTTACAGAAAATCTTACTGAGCTTAAACTTTTGAAGGATACACTTGGTGCATGTTGGCTTTGTTTTCTGTAGGAAAGTTTTGTAAAGCCTATACTCCATTTCCTCAAAATGCAAGTATTTTATTCTCATTTCAGTTTTTCCCTTCAAATAGTACATGCAACACTGGAGAAATGAAGCTGAGACTCACCGGAGGGTTTGTTTGTGGTGGACGGGCTGTGAGTTCCTCCTGGCATGGTGGGAAGGGGAGCAGGAGGCACTTTGAGGTTCTGATCGCTCTGGATCTCGTTGGTGATCTGGTTGTTACGGCTAAAGGTTGGCGTCTGGTAGGGCTTATTGAGGGATGGTGAGGGTCTGGGTTGCGGTTGAGGTTGTGGTTGGGGCTGACTTTGGACCGGTACCCTGGGTACTACAACTGGCGGTCCCCTCTGACACTGCGCCTCAAGAAGGGCAATGAGCGCTGACTGGTTATTGGCTAGTGAGGCGAGGTGCTGATACTTATGCTCCAGATCTTTATAGCGGTTTGTAAGCTGCAGCATCTCAGAGGTCTGGTTGAGGATCTTATTCTCCAGTTGAGAGAGCTCCAGCGCGTTGTCCCTCTTGCGGATGATCTCATGCAGCAGCTGCATGTATAACTGCGTCACTCGGGAATTCATATTACGGGACTCCTTGCGCAAAAGCTTCACCTCATTGACGATGCCGCCGTCGACTTCTACAAGCTGCTGCAGAGTCTCGATTTGTCTCTTCTGCTTGTGCAGCTCAGAATTGAGGAGCTCCAGCTCCTGCTTATTGACACGGTTCTCCAGCACGGCCTCAGGCTCCTTGGAGTTCACACAGATGGCTCCCGTAACCTTTTGCTGGGGTACGATGAAGGTGTAGGAGCACTTGTCCTGCGGCGGAGGCTCTGGGGCCCGTCGTGTGCGAGAGGTCGACAGGAATTCAACCTCTGGACTTTCATCACTGCTGTCAAACTGCTGAGTGCTGCCCTCCGTTTCAGGAAACCCTCCACTAGCCAGGAGCAACACCAGCCATACTAGCGCAGGAACATCCATGACCACACACACACCTGTGAATTACATGAGCAGAGAAAAAAAATGGTTTTATTTATTCATAAATATATTTTTCAAAACCTTAAGTAGTTTGGCAAAATCTTAAGACAAAGGTTAACAAAATTGCTTCACTGCTGCTTAATATCTTCATATCAGATCATTTGACCTTCTTTGTCAAGATTAGTTTAGGTTGTAAAATATCATGTGGAGTGACTTTCCAAAATTGCAGTATTTATGAATTTATTAATTCATGATATTTGTGTGGACAGCAAACAATTTCCCAATGCATTTTGCAACGAGTTTGCCACTTCAACCAACAGAAAGCTGCTTGATTTTAAATTTATTTCTGTGTGAGTTGTGCTCCAAATATCACTATACTATTGACAACAGACACTGGGGTTTTTTTGCCAGAGAAACTGAAATTTGACAGTACCTTAAGAAGCTTACCCATGTCGTTTAAACTACGTTTAAAAATGTTTTTTGTGGACATTCTTATGTTTCATTGAACCTCAGGTCTAAATCATTTTGGAACAGTCAGAACTTTAATCCTCAAAATATTTACTTTGATACCACCCTAAGGGTTTAAGGATATATTTTTCCATCCTTGAGGCCTATGGGAGGCATGAGGCTAATTTTCCCCTCTATCTGTCTGAACAGGCCTAGCTTAACCAAACTAACACAACCCCAACTGATCTAGACAGGAGATCTGGCACCTCACTCAACATCTGTCACACCAGAGAACTCATTACAACAGGAGTCAGTGAGCTGCCCCTGTTTCTAACCCAGCCATGGAAGCTCTTGATCTCTGGGGACAGATTAGGTTTCACTGGGAGAAATGGTCTGGCAAGCCACCGTGTTCCTCCAGCACTGATGGAGACGCAAACAGGAGTGTGGCTGACCCTCACAGCGGGGAAATTATGACGCTCAGTAGTCCCATATTCTGTAAGTTCTTGGCTTCATTGGAGCTTCTAGACTTGAATCTCGCTCAAACACTTTCACAGCATCCTCTCCCTCATATGTAGTCTTGGCGAAATTGATTTATTCTAGTGATTCAGTTCATCATAAATGTTTCTCTCTCAGATGTTGCGTTAGATTGTCGGATTCATTGTTATAAATCAGTTTATTCAGAAAGTTCATATAAATGAACATATTCCAAAAATTCACTTTGCTGCTTTGTTCAACTTGGTTGTATATATTTATTCATAAATGAACAACTTAAAAAATGAGTACATATTTTGCAGTCCTTCTAACAATTTTAATCCACATTGCTACTCCAATACTTGCTATTTGGTATGAATTTATTTTTTGGGGGTATAATAAAATTTATTTTTTATTTTTTTTTTTCATATTTAGAAAATGTAATAATATTAATATTTTGAAATAACTTTCATTTAATTTTTATTTGTTTTTATTTTAATTTTTAGTCATTTTGTTGCACTTTTGTCGTTTTTATAATGTTTTTTACAATTTTTTTATTTTAATTACCAAAAACATGATTTGAATAGTTTTAGTAAACCACACTGTTGACATAATCGGGCCAGTTTTGACCACCCACACCTCATACAAAAAACATATATCCCGTTGAACAATGGAGCTGCCCCAGTTGCAGGGTGACACAGAGTGTTTAATTCTGCTGAATGGATTGTTTGGTCATCATGGGTGTCCTGGCAGGACTCTGCTATGGTAAGCTGCCATATGAATGAGTTCTCAGTTGATGGCACTTGGGTTATCTGAACCTTGCCACAGGCTTGAACATCACGGAGGGAGAATGAAAAGCTGATGTAGCTCTAGTTCATGCAAGCACTGGGATTTTACTCTGATTATAAGCATGTATTACATAAAATGCATTGTGCAAGGCGTGCATAAACCATGCCCAAAAAAAAACTTACATGACCCAGTATATTAATACTGAATTAGGGCTGATTCATGCAAAGTGAGTTTTTGAGTTCCTTTGTGCTGCTTTTTAATTGTTTTCTGTGTTAACATGCTGCAGGGACATATTTAACTGTTGCTTTGCGTCTTGCTTTTTTTCAGTGTCAAATTAAAGTTGAACAAAATACGTCTTGAGACCCTGGGCTCATTTTCCATTCTGCTGTGTCTTGCATTTAAATGTAAATGTATTAATGGACCTACTGTATTTGACCATTGTGCCAAACTTTTAAAACAGCATGTCAAACTTGAGAAACGGTGTTACTTTTCACTGAGCTATGCCTCACTTTTTCATTTGATGTGCATGGCACTTTAAAATGTAAAGCGTGCAGGATGTGTTCTGATTGTATGAGGGATAACATGTGTTTCTATGATAGTTGCAAAGACAGAACTGCAGGACTGACACCTGCTTCCAATGGATGTCTGTCATTTGAAATCAGTCTCCAGGAAGGTATGACGTGATTTATTAGCCTGATTTATTTATTCACAATGAAAATACCAGTTACATAAAGACCTGTAATGACACAACACATGGCCTTTTATATTCATGACATGAAGCCACTTTGTGTTGTTTACCCCAAGTTTCAAAGAGAGTGAGCATATTGGAAAAGCAGGCCGGGGGTGTCTGGACGAGGGGATGCAGTGAGAAGTTTAAGGATGCCTGTGAAAGCATTGGAGAACACTTCTTCCTAGAAAGTATAACTAGAGTGCTTCATCTTCGGGAACTTTAATTGAAAGCTGCTGTTGGACTGAGTTATAGAGCGGCATAGTGCAACACCTTTCTAACCCACTAGCAGGTTTTCTGACCTCCACGTACATGTACATTCACAGATAGCCTAGTCATGCGTAATGAACCTTAGTTGCAGGGATGTTTTAGTGGATGTTTACTGCAAACACACGTTTATGACAAATGCATGCAGGTTATACAGCATTATTCATACGATTATTACTGTATCACACAAGTTAAATATTAGCATGGCATTTATATACATAGCAGTTCTATTGATAAGACATGAATCGTTCCTTTTAACCATTGCATCTCTGAGCAACGCACAATAGAGGTGTTTTGTTCCTGAATGAATCCTGTTGTTGAATTTTTTTAACAAATCAATTGAGAGAAAAAAATTCAGTGACTTTCTCATAAAGACTATTACTATGTTCATGAATGAATCAGTGTTTTTCAATTAATTGATTGAGTGAATTATTCAGTGGTTTACTTGTGCACTTAATGATATTGAATAAAATGTTTGATTGAATAAGTTAATTACTCACTTATAAAGACCGTTGTTTTGTTCTTGAATAAAATTGTATTTTTTAATTAATTGATTAAGTGAATGATTCAGTGACTCACTCAAGACTTTCACTTGTTTTTTTCATGAATGAATCAGAGGGTGTGAACAAATCATTTGAGTGAATGATTCAGTGAAACAGTGTTTCTGAATGAATCAATTGAGTGAATGATTCAGTAATTCACTCATTACTAAAAAGTGTCACCGCTAATGCACAAACTGACAATATGTCTGTTGTATAATAGAGCAGTTTCATGAGCTCTAATTATTAATGACCCAGATCAGAAGAACGAATTAGCATCTTACATTTTCTAGATCTCTTTTTCTCCAAAAACATGTCCACAATTCTGTTCTGTCAGCCTGTTATCATCATGGCACCGAAAAAATACAAAGCTGACAGCAGAGTTTTTTGGGAATTATCTGGAGAAAAGGGGATTGCAGTGCTCATTAGTTGAGTTTTATAACATATTCTGGGAGGACAGCCAGAGGGGAGTTGGTTCAGTTAACATCAGGAAGATTTTTAGAAATATAGCACTAATGGGTGAATTTTTAATGGATGAAACATTTTACCAATAGTATTAACATCTCTGCTTGTCAAGCTGTCTCTCTGTTGAGGAGGATTGATGCGAACAAAATTCAAGTTGTTTGTTATATTGTGGTTGTTTATGCACAGTAACCACAATAACAGACCTTTGCCGATGAAGTCAGCAAATGCACAGGAAACCTACAATCTGTCTGTCCACATCATGACTTCACCACTGGTCAGCATAGAAATATTCATCTAATAGCCAGCTTGCATTACAAATCTTGTTGTCTCTTTCTATGAATCCCCTTCTTTCTCCTAGCTTTGACAGGACCCTTCATGTTCTTACTGTTTAAATACATGAGAGATGATCTAAGAGCTGTTTACACAGTATCTGTCTTATTTGTGCTGCCAAACTATTTTTGTATTTCCGGCCAGCCACTGATAATTAAGTTACATAATCTTCACAGAAAAAAACATGTTGTTTTCTGTCCCATGGAAAACTTGTCATTCTCATGTCCCCATTCTGCTATCTGGACATGTTTGATTAAGACTCTTCAGTTGTGTTCCGCTCCTCACGAACTGCTTTTGTCTTTCTAATCTTACTGACAGATTAGGTGGCAGAAATTTTAAAAGCTGTTGACTGACAAGAAGTATCTATAGACATCTATTGAAATATCCATTTAAGCCGGTAGCTGTGTTTTGAAACACAGTAGCTGGTTTCTAGGTAGTCTAAAACCATTATCAGATAACCTCCAAGCAGGTTATTAATGTTTCACAAACAATTCTGACCACTTGAAACTGTTGTGACTACTAGCTGGTCCTAAGCTAATGACCAGCTAGAAGTAGAAACTAGTTTCCATGTTCCCAAACACAGCTACCATTATAAGTTGGATTTTCCAGGAAAGGCAGCTACTCAGATCAGATTGGATTTGTTTTTTGTTTATTTAAATGATCTGGAATACTCTATTCTGATTGGTCAATCGCTGTGTTCATTGTCAGATATTTCCTAATACCCACCATTGTCCAAGCAATGCTGTATATAATCTACAGTACACAATTCTGATTGGTCAGTTGCTGCATACAGTGTTAGATATTTCTTCTCGTATCACAATATGGACTAGCTCTCTCTTGTTTGTTGCGATTGTAGCATGATGTTTGTTATCAATTGTAGTACAATTTAAAATATATTACAAAAAGAGAACAGTTGTTTTAAATTGTAACTTTATTTTAAGGTCCAAATCTCACTATTAACAAACCATTAACTGACTTTTGCCTCAATAAACTCCTAATTTGCTGCTTATAAATAGTTAGTAAGGTAGATGTTACGTTTAGGTATGTAGAATGTAGAATATGGTCATGCAGAATATGTGCTTTATAAGTACTAATAAACAGCCAATCTGTTGATAATAGGCATGCTAAGTTAATAGTGAGAATTCCTGCCTGTACTAAAGTGTTACCGTAATAATATTTCATAATATTTCTGTTTTCAATGTATTTTTGATCAGATAAATGCAGCCTTGGTGGGCATATAACGCAAAAACATTTTGAACTGTAGTGCATCAGTCTAGTGTTTTTCTTTCTTTTTCCTGAAAGGAAAAAATAATGATGGTTTCCACTAAAGAGTGTGTTTCATGTGAGGCTGAGGAACCCCCTCGTGCCGCTGTAACAGACCAGTAATGATAGGTTGGAGTTGGACTTGCGACTTGTTGGATATTCTGACAGAGTGTCAGACGGCCGGGGCATTGCAGCAGGCAGCATCTCGTGTGAGCTAATGCTGCGGGCGGCATGTGGTTTCACTGTGGTGTGTGAGCATGTGCCTCTGTGTGTGTCTGCATTCATGTGTTTGTGTGTGTCTAGGAAGGGGAATATCTGTGGTTTCTCGGAGTGGAACATAAGATGTGTTTGAGAACATGTGATTCAATGGAGACCCTAAGTCTAAGAGCTAGGACTCCCCAACCAGCATAAAGAGACAATGGAAATGCTTTTGTCTGTGGTGAAATGTCTGTGTGAGTGGCAGGACAAGAGAAAGCACATCTGCCTAATCCACAGAGCTGTCATTACCCCTTTGGTGGGAACAAAATCCTCCAGAGCCTGTCCTTCTGACACGCACCTCGAGAAGTGTCCCGACAGGCCAAAGTGAAGTTTACTTCGTCCAGTGTTCCATTACAGATGTGGCATGACTTACAAGCTACAGCATGACTGAACTGCTTTTGAACTATTCCACATATTCCTCATAAAAAATAAAGAAACACCTTTTAAAAGGGAAAGAACAATAAGAGATGGAAACAAGTTCTGCCTTGTTGTGCACCATTAACAATATACCTTGGAATGCCATTGGCAAATTGGAATTCCTGAATTTGAATTGAATTGAAAATGAGGTAGCAAACAGGATGCAGAATTGTACGTTATAATTTGATTTTGAATGTAATTTTATTTTTATGCTATTCAGAATTACCTATTAAACATGTCATCATATTCTCAATGTATCGTGTTTCCAGGTATTGGTACATTGTTAATAATCATTGTTTGAAACTACTTCGTTTCCAAGCATGCTCTATTTACTTATGTAATTCAGTTCATTGTATTATGCAAACACTTTTTTTTTTTTTTTCTTTTTTTTTTTTTTTAATGAAAAAAGATTATTTTGAAAAAGTTGAACTT
>NW_015549630.1:101355-136105 GCF_001515605.1 Sinocyclocheilus anshuiensis | reverse complement strand
TTTTATGCAAACCCTTTTTTTTTTTTTTTCTTTTTTTTTTTTTTTAATGAAAAAAGATTATTTTGACAAAGTTGAACTTGAATGTAATCTGTGCTGATTTGGTGCTCAAGAAACATTTCTGATTATTATTAATGTTGAACAGTTGTGTCTCATAATATTTTTATGGAAACAGGATTCTTCAAAAGATTATTTCAAAAGAACAGCATTTTTTTTCCATGAAAGAAAAAAAAATGTTCATTTCAATATTGAACTTATTTTAGATGAATATGTATCATGAGTTCAGGATCAAATGTATTCATCAAGAAATAAATAGGAATACGTTTTAAATTATCTACTTGATTACCTGATTAAAATAATAATTTGTTGAATTATTAATAGATTGCTTCATATATCAACTAACTAATAAACTACAATTTCTCTAAATTTCAAAGATTTTCACATGCAGTAAGTTGCTTTTCCTGTCATTCAAATTCAACATGTTGTGTGTTGTGGCCAATTCATTTCTAATTCCAACTCATGAATTAAAAGAGAGCCCACTCTTAAATTCTGATCTAAACCCATAGCATTAGTGCAGTGTGCAGTCATTTACATCAGCTGTCATTACTCCTATTAGGTCTGACTGTGGCACAATCACAGTGTTTTAGTCATTGATTAGGGGCTGAGGGAACACAGCTGCTTGATGCCTTCTTTGAGTCTTTCCCTCTCGCTCCATCATTCCCTTGTTTTTTCGCCTGCCCTTCTCATTTCAACCTTAGCGTGGCATTCCTTGAATTCCGCCCCTCCTCATTAGGGTGAGCCAAGCTGCCATATACACTCACACACACACACACACACGCAGAGGCTGGTGAAGGCTGATGAAGTCCTCACCTCACACTTGTGCCTGTGTGCCCCTACAAATTATCTCTGACTGCAGAGTTATATGTAGGTTAGCGGAGCACACAGAGTAATGAGACTAAACGCAGGCCTTTCACATGTTTAACAATGGACCTGCTTGTGCATCATTAGTGTAATGATGTCCCACAGTGTCACGTTCTGTTTTAAAGGAATAGTTCACCCAAAAATGATGCTATTGTGTACTTAGCAGAATGTTTAAGTTGCCCTTTCCCATAAAAGTATTTAGTGACTTAAACTTTCAAGCTAGCCTAAAATGCCCTAGAAGTTATCTTCCAAGTTATCTGAAGGATTTGTGTGAGAAACAGACCTAAATTTGAGTTGTGATTTACTAGAACGTTTTATCAGCTTTTAGGTATTTTTAACTAGTTTTTGTGATCTCATGAGAAATTGCAGATTATTTATTTATTTATGTTTATATTTTTAATTCATTCATTTATTTATTTATTTGAAGTTTCTTATGCTCACCCAGGCTGCATTTAGTTAATCAAAAAAACAATAAAGCATAATAAATGTTTTTTTTTTTTTTTAAGTTTGAACAGTATACAGTATATTCATAATGTACTGCGAGCATCTAAAATAAGCATTTTATATACAGAAAAATTTTAGGCATGTGTAAATATTTGCAAATCCTTTAAGATTAATTGAATATTGAATTCCTGCAATTAATACATTGATTTTATTGTATTTGTTACATGCGATTTAATAAAGAAATTAAGTGTAATAATACAAATAACAGAAATATAAACATTTGAAACTTTCTAAAGTTGTGCATATGTTAATACTTCTACATTTTAGGTACCATAAATACATCCACATTGTACCATTCCGCATATCTAAACATACTTAAATATATTTGCAAACTTTATGTACGAATACCTGCAGATAGTAATGAGATCAGCCTGCTAGACAGACCCTGCACCCAGACGGACCCCCAGTATGAGAAAGATAGATTTGTTTAGGTAAGACTCTATGATAGCTTTCATTAATATATTATAATTTAAAAATATAAGTAGTTAATAATCAGAGAATACAAGCAAATTCTACATATGTTATCCTCTCTGCGAACCCCTGGAATACCTTCAAGGACCCCTAGTTGAAAACCCTAGACCATTGTATAAACAATCCTGAGTTCTTTGTATAAAGTTGTAATTATGAGCTTTGTGTATTTTGTTGCCATGGCATGCCCGTCAAAAAAGCGAAAACTAAAGACTAGTCAGATTTTGAAAACATATTCACCCATAAGCTCTCTCTTATTCAAACAGAACCGGAGCTGAATAAAGCCCGATTCAGAAGTCGGTCTCCGTTCCGATTACAACAAATGGAAAAAAGCTTCCTGGGGAATGAAACAAAAAGTCACATCAACAGTCAACTCTCTAGCATCCTGTCCCAGCAAATCATTTCGCTCTGGGATTGGGATGTGTAGCTTACTTTACCTCCCTCCATCCCTGTCTTGCATCCCTCTTCTTTTACTTTCTCAAATTCTAAAACGAAAAATTCAATCATAAAACTGAAAAAAAAAACTATTTTCATGCTGTTTTAAACTACTTTTTTTATGTATTTTTCCATCATTCACACCTCAGCGTATTCGTAAACCTGTCTAGACTCTCTTAGAGCACACGGGGAACGACTCTTTTGATCTGAATGCCCGCAGACGTCATTATTCGCGTGGCTGCTTTGTTGTCTCCGATTGCGTCTGGGACCCTCATTGATAACAACCATTGTGTGTTTATTACCAATTAACTGCCCGTTGCCGCGAAAACACCCCGTCTCCAAATCTTTTACTTCCATTGTCCTCAACAAACTTCCATTGTCCTCAACAAGCCCAGCAAAGATCATCTCATCACTTAAACCATCAGAACGAAATGTCACCCGAGGCGACAGATGTTATCCATACAACCATGACAGCAGCGGAGTGGGAGGTTGAAGCTTAAAAACGATTACCCAAGCACACAGAACAACCCCCGATCTCAGCATGTTACAAAAAGGCAACTCGGCTGAGCGCAAACAGGTGTTTAAAAATTCATTCCAAGATTAGCACATGCATTGTGGTGAGCCGGATGCAATTACACATGTTTAGAGAGCGAGCGGAGCCTCAGGGCTCACCTTAGCCTTACCAGATGATTCCAGTCTACTGCACAGCACCCTCTTGAAATCCGTCAATGTCCTGGAGAAACCGTATGAAGTGCCTCTGTGGAAATAGTCATCACAACTTGCAGAAATTGCTCTGTGGGGTTTCCCTCTCTCTCGGGTCTGTCGTAATCCCCCACTGTCTCTCTTTGTTAGTATGTCCTCGGTGTCGGTGGAAAGGTCTTCAGTCTTAAAGCCCTCAATTAAACACCTCTGTCTGTGTGGCAACGCAAAGCCTGCGAATCCTCTCTCAAGAACTCTGACAAGAACCACTTCAAGCCTTCTTCTTAGGGAGATAGGAGTGAAATGGTAAATACATATTAAACAAACTGAAAAGTCGTTCAAATTCAATCAAAGCGTGACTTTCAAGATAGCAAGTCCTTGGGAGTCTTTTAAAATGTTCACGGTCAGGTATTTTAAGGAGATGTTAAAGAGGGCTTTGAAGACCTCAGAAGATCAGCAGCTATGTATGTTAAGTGCTTTAGGTTCCTCTGGGTTTTGAAGGCAATGAACGTCCACCAGCATGTTCTTCCCAGCCCTCTGAAGAGTTTGTGTGTTCCCTGTCACTCTTACTGGACTAAGTCCATAACCTCTGTTGCACTAACTTTTTCTGTTTCTCTCTCTCTCTCTCTCTCTCTCTCTCTCTCTCTCTCTCTCTCTCCCTCTCTTCTTTACAACAGGCAGTGGATTTGGGGTTGGTCCACCCCCTCTCCACTCTCTCCTCCCCTTGGCACAAAGGGATCTGAAAGCATGAGCTTCTAATCCCCCACCCATATTCACAACCCCTGCTATTCAGTTCTCCCTTTCGGTGTCTATTTCCGGCCGGTCGGCTACCAGCTGCAACTGTTGTCTGGAGTTCAGTGATGCCACAGCAATCAGGTCCTAATTGGGCATGGATATAGGGTTAGGAAACTGGCTAGAATGAGGGGTAGAAAGATCAAAATGAGAGGAAAAGAGAAAGGGAGCATGGTAATTCTGTCTTTTTTTGGCTTTTAATTGAGATAATGAACTTCTTTCTTGGTTTTACGTTGGAGTTGGTTTATAAAAAGTAATGATAACAGTGATTGACCTGTGCATCTCTGTTATTGCTGGAAATAAATCACAAAGCTACTTTTTATGTGCAGGAGTTTGGTGATGCAGTTATTTATACTGACAACAGCTTGTTTATTTCGTTGCACTACCACAGTTTCATAGTTGTTGTTGTGGAGTAGGTCTGGATTTGTTTTGTTTTATTGGTAACATCCTGTTTCGTTTTCAGGGGCCAGTGGGTTGTGGTTTTGAATATGTGAACATATTTTGACTTCGTTTACTGTGGTTTGACCTGGTGGACCTGTTACCTGAAATGTATTTCAAAACCTTTACAAATAATTTTTTTAATTAATTAAATTAAGATTTAGTGATTTAAAAACTGTTAAATGTTCAAAAGAGTCAAACCATTCTACACCCAAGATTATTAATTTCGCATTTCCATGCATTTATAAGCATTTCTCCACAGTGGTCTATAGACTATAATAAAAGCTCTAGCATGCTGTGGTGGTCCTGTTCATTTTTTTTTTCCCAAACAGGAAATCAGTTTGAGGGTATTTACAAGCTGTCTGATGTGGTATGTTTCTCTATGGAACGTTCACTCTCTGTACGACTCACAAGGTGTTCTTAGAGCAGATGTTGAATAGAAACTGTGATTCTTATAAGGTCAAAGCTCACCTGGTTTTACTTCATCAGAAAGAATAGCTGAGATCTTTGGGGAGTTGTAATCCACACTGACTGACTGTGTATCCCATTATCATCTGTCTCTGATCAATCAAGATCCATTAACTTTAGACTGTGAACAGACTTTCATCCTCTTTTCAGCAGGGGAAGTATAAAAAGGGTTAGCAATGAAACTTGAGAAACATCTCGGAATTCTGAACCAAAAGACAAATGTTCTCGAACAATCCACCACTCTTTATTGGATTCATTTTTTAGAATAAAAATCAGTTATGTAAATTGTCCTACTGTAATGTCAATGTAAGCAAATGCTGAAAGCATAGTCCAGATATCTGGTATGTAGTGTAGCTAAGACATTAAAAAATTATATATGTGGAAATAATGTATTTTCAGTGGCTTAACTGCATTTTAAACCATATGAAGAAGAAAGACATTGGAAAATGCTGACAAAAGGGTAAAGTCATCCATAAATTATTCCTTGGATTTTATCAGTACTCTGAAGCGGTTTTGTTGTTGCTAGGTACAGAGTCTTGCTTTGCTTGGCAGAAACGTTCTTCTGGAACGCAGCTCAGAGAATCGAAACGTTATGCCTGATATCCCAAAAGTCTTGGAAATAAACTCCTTCTTTTTCCTGATGTGATTTGCCATGAAGAAGCAGTAAAGTTTTGATTGAAAAGGGAGAATTGAAACATTCTATCCATATTTTATATATTGTATCAAAACATATTCTATCTATCTATCGTTCTATCATTCTATCATTCAGGTCTATCTATTGTTCATCTGTTCATTTTATCTATCTATCTATCGTTCTATCATTCAGGTCTATCTATTGTTCATCTGTTCATTGTATCTATCTTTCTATCTATCTGTCTCTCTGTCTGTCTGTCTGTCTGTCTGTCTGTCTGTCGCTCGCTTGTTGTATCATTTGTTCTGTCAATTGTTTGTTCATTCGTTCATTCATTCATTCATTCCTTCATTCATTCTGTCTCTCTGTCTATCTATCGTTCTATCATTCGTTCTTTCAGTTTATCTCTTAGTACACCAAACGTGATATCTGAGATAATGAATGTAACGAGCAGCTGCTAAATATTTTAGTTAGACGTTCAGAAATCCACAGTTACTATGGCAGCATTTATTTATATCAGAGACACATGAAGTGGTGTAAGACCAAAAGACTTTATAAGGTAACCTCTTGAAAGTGATCTTTGATCAGAAGTGTTATTAGATGTGAACATCAGTTTTCCACATGCTAGTGGTGGGAAAAACTGCACTATGTGTTGGGGGTTTTTGCGTTCGTTTTGTCTTATTCACAATGCCAGTCAGCACTGTGGTTTGTATCGAGCTCTCTAATCTGTGTCATAGACTCAGTTAACTGTGTCAGATTCTTTGCTGAGGACTGTGTGCTTGGAATTCATCCAAAACCAGTGTGTAACTGTGGGTTGCTTCTCTTTCCATTGCTAATCCAAAACACAGGCAGCATTGAAAGTAAAATATTCTTTCTATGTGACTAATCAGTGCTTTTCAAAGGCAAAATTTGAAAGGAAAATCAAGTGAGAGATTCTCATTAGATTTCTGCCGAAGAACACATGTGCCTAGCAAAGATGCTAGATTGTTAGTGATTTCCCTTCAGGTGAGGAAAGGAAAAGACAAAGTGATCTCAAATGAATAGCTCCCAGACTGTGTCTCACTTCAGAAAGAAAACATCAGACTAGCATCTGTTGCTGAACACAGTGGTTCCAGTGGAGAGATAATGATGTGGCAGACAGGTGAAAGCAATATATGGGGTTGTAATCGGGCTCAAATTCATGTCCACCCACTGCAAATCATCCCATGATGTAAATGGCATAATTTCCCTAACAGATGTGTTTAATTGATACATAGATGCAATATTTCTGAGCATTAGCTCATAGCCTTCCATGTTAACTAATTAATTGTTTCTCAGAGGTTGCTCACTCTTAGTTTAAGCTGCAAGTATGCTTCATTAGGTATACATTTTGTAATTTTAAATAAATAAATAATAAATAATTTTGTCAGATAATTTGGTCATAAATAAATTGCTAAGAACTTTTTATTAGTTTTTAATGTCTATATAGTTTTTTTTTTCAGTTTTAGTTTTAGAACTTTTAGTACATCAAGTTATTTATATTTAAATATATATATATATATGCATATACTTCATGGCTTTAGTTTTAGTTCACTTTAATATCGCTGCTACTGATTTAGAAGAGTATTGTCTTAAGTTTTATTTCAAATAACTGCCAAGACAATATTTCTCATGCTAATTTAACTTGTACTAAAATAAACTTGAACTGTAATAAAAATATAATAAACTATATAGTAATAATAATAATAATAACTATATAGTAATAATATAAAAACTATATAGACATATAAAAATACTAAAATTACTATAAATTTCACTCAAATTAAAATAAAAACAGAAAATGCAAAATAAAAACTAATTCAAAACATGAATAAAACCTATAATATTATTGTCACAAGTTCACCATCACCAGCTCAGTCTGAAGCAATGATTGACGGAGGGTGGGCGTGGTCAGCTCGGAATGCATTTTCAAATTGAATTTTGCTACAAATATCCCACGGCGTCATGATGAAAATGCAATCCTAAGTGTTCTAACTGTTAGTCTAAATGCATTTAGGACAAATAGCATTTAAATGATCATTATGCTACCATTTCTGCTTGGACATGTTACACATATCAAATCAATTTGTGTTATACATTTTCATTTTCATTTCGCAACTTATAAAGCATTCAAATTTGCATGCAATTTACATATTAAGACTACTGTTGGAAATGGCAAATGTAAATTATATAATTTAATTTTCATTTTACTTTTGCACCAAACTTTGCACGTATGGGTAATGGCAAATGTAAATTTAAATACAGAAATACAATGCCATTTTGAATATTGCGTTGCCATTTTGAATATTGCATTGCCATTTTGCATATTGCATTTTAAATTGAATTTCGCTACCTATATGCTTCCATACTTTTCACACCCTCATTGTCTGGTCTCGTCAAGGTTTACCCATACCTGATTCCTTCCTACTCACCTGCATTCTCACGTCCTGACATCTCGTCTTCAGCCTGCCAGCCTGCAAAGAGGAAAATAAACGTTGTTACTCCTTACCAGACTCTCACTTGTTACCCGCCTGTCTTTGCCGTCTGCATCATCCGTCAGACCTGTAAAGAGATACAAGGATCGGTTATCAACCTGAGCTAAGTCCAGTCATTCTCAAAGACTCTTGAGTTAATCATCAGTTTGCTCTGAATCTCTCCCCTCCGCACCAAGCTGTAAATAAAGAGATTACACTTACCTGTCTGTCTCCCTGAGGTCTCCTTCTGTAGTGTGACAGAACACCAGACCATAAGATCGGATTTACAACATGAATACCCTCCTCCTCCTATCGGACCAGCTATACTCTCTTTCTCAACATGGCCGACCTCTAGTGGAATATGCCCAGGAATTATTGAAGCTGGCCTCTGCAGCTAATTTGAAGGATGAGGAGCTGATGACATTCTTTGACATAGGTTTGACAAACCATTTTAATCGCTGATGCCCTGGAAAACGACCAATTGCACGTTGGAACAATATGTTCTATATGCCCTTCTACGAAGCCGGTTTACTCCCCAAAAACCGCTCCGCCTTCCGGTAATATCAGCACCTGTCATGGCCGCCAGTCCCGGGTCTGCATGCAACAGGGCCGCTGACCTTCAGTCATTACCCGTCATGGCCGCCGATCTTCAGTCATCACCTATCAGGGCCGCTAACCACCAGTCCTCACCCATTATGGCCGCCGATCCGGAGTCATCAACCATTAGGTTCGCTGAACTTCAGTCATGACCTCTGATCGCCAGATATCACACATTATGGCAGCTGTTCCGGAAGCATTACCTGTTAAGGCCACCAGTACAGCGTCTGTATTCAAAATGGCCGCCATCCCAGAGCCTTTCTCAGTGTCCAGTCTAGCCCGTGAGTTCGTTCCAGTTCCAGAATCCAGAAATGAGTCCGCTCCAGTGTCGGCTCCATCCCCTGAGTCCGCTCATTTCATCAAGTTCAGTCCAGAATCCACTACAGTCCAAACAAATTCAGAGTCCGTTCCAACCCCAGAATTCAGTAAAGAGCCCACTCGTACCAGTGAGTTAACTCCAAGTTTACCTTCAGTCCAAAAGCCCGTATGAGAACCCAATCCAGACCATACACCCGTCTCAGAGCACAGCTCCAGATCAGCTCTAGCCCCTGACCCGAGTTGAGAGATGGCTCTAGCCCCTGACCCGAGTCGAGAGAAGGCTTGCGTTCCGGAGTTTAGCTCAGAGAGAGCTCCTGTTCCCGAGTTTAGCCCAGAGAGGGCCCCTGTTCCCGAGTTTCGCCCAGAGAGGGCTCCAGTCCCCGAGTCTAGCCCTGAGAGGGCTCCAGTCCCAGAGTCTAGCCCAGAGAGGGTTTCTGTTCCCGAGTTTAGCCCAAAGAGGGCTTCTGTCCCCGAGTTTGGCCCAAAGAGGGTATCTGTGCCTGACCAGAGTTCCCAGTAAAGGCTCATGCCCCTAACCAGAGTCCAGAGCATTCTCCAGCCCTCGACCAGAGTTCAGTGTCGGCCTCAGACTCGGAGCAAGGTCTAATGTCGGCTTCACCCCCTGACCAGAGTCAAGTGCCAACAGGTGTCCAAAGCAGCCTCCAGCCTTCAACCAGAATCCAGTACAGGCCCCAGCCTTTGACCAGAGTCCATTAAAGGCTCCTGCCAATGATCTAAGTCCTAGACACACGGCCAGGAGTGCCGTTCCCTCTTCAGTCGGATTAAATGTCTTTGCCATGGCCAGGAGAGCCGTTCCCAACGCTGTAAGAATCAGCTACCCTATCACGGCCAGGAGTGCTGTTCCTTCTTCAGTCGGATTAAGTCCCCTCGTCACAGCCAGGAGTGCCGTTCCCCCTTCAGTCGGATTAAATGGCTTTGCCACGGCCAGGGGAGCCGTTTCCCTTGCTGTAAGAATCAGCTACCCTATCACGGCCAGGAGTGCCGTTCTATCTTCTGTTGGATCCAGTTCCCTCGTCACGGCTAGGAGTGCCGTTCCTTCTTCACTCGGATTAAGTCCCCTCGTCATGGCCAGGAGAGCCGTTCCTTCTTCAGTTGGATTAAGTCCCCTCATCACGGCCAGGAGTGCCATTCCTTTTTTAATCAAAGGAAGTTTCCCCGTCCCGGCCTGGAGAGCCATTCCTCCTTCAATGGAAAGAAAATTCCCCAGTCACGGCCAGGAGTGCCGTTCTGTCAATTTCCCCTGTCACGGCCAGTAGAGCCGTTCCTTCTGCTTTGGAGAGTACTTCCCCAGTCTCGGCCAAGAAAGCCATTCGTTCCATGAAATTCAAATCCCTAACCTCGACTCCTGTACTCTGGTGGTCGTCCCCTCCAGAGCGCCCTCCAAAGCTCGCCCCATGGCCTACCGAATGGCCGACGCCACCATGAACTCCTGATCGGCCGGTGCCTCCCTGAGTTGCCGGCGCCGCCCTGGAGGTGTCCTAACCTGCAAGCACCTCCGTGTTTACCTCTGTTTCCTGCCACAGCTTCAGGACACCCATCTTCCCTCCCCTGTTGGACTCCTTTTGTCGCAGGGTCGCGCCTTCCGAGAGGGGGTGGTACTGTCACAAGTTCACCATCCCAGTCACCAGCTTACCTGTTTACACTTTTTAGAGATTACACTTACCTGTCTGTCTCCCCGAGGTCTCCTTCTGTAGTGTGACAATTATCTCAATATTAAAATAACGTTGATTCACAAATGGTTAATTTATCAAAACATTTGCACACTCACTTTAAATGTGGCAAAACAAAAATTAAAAGCTTTTTCTTTGGGGTTTTATTGCGTCTTTCATCATTTTGGCTAATCTAAATAATTACATAAACATAACTTTCAAATGAAAAGAAAACCTCTTGCAAAATATTGTTGTGAGACGTAAAGCAGAATATAATTGGAATAAAAAACATGCTTGTTGCTTGTTAGGAAAAGTTTGGTAACCACTGTGATTCCTTACAAACTTGTGATTAAAAAAGATAAATAATGCATAAAATAAAATGTTGATGAGGTGTATATTAAAATAGCTTGGGTTGCTAGACATGCTCAAAACTTTTTACATAACTTAAGTGGATGAGGTGCTCTAACTGCAAGTCAGACCAAAGTGAAAAAGCTCCAAAATAATTGATGAGAAAAAAGAGAGACAGACCAAAATAGCTCAGTGCTGGAGTCATCGCTGTGGAGAGGATCGTGACTGTCACTATAAATCAAAAATGTTTGACATGAATGTGCAACATGAAAGTTCTTGCCCTGCTTGCAAGCATAAGCATCTCATAAATGCAAATAAACGTGTTTCAAGCTGTCTAGCATTTGACATTGGTCAGTTCATTGCATCCCCATCAAAACTAGCACTTTCTTTCATTTCCCTTTATTTTCATCCCTGTACTTTTCATCTGTCTTTGGTTTTGTCCACTTTTGTCCATTAAATGTTTTTGGTAACAAGGCGCTGTTGTACACACCTGGGCTTTGAGCCACTTAATATCACAAAGAGAACAGTTAGGGATATCTGTCTTTTTTTCTGTTGTGACTGGGAAGCACAGAGAGTGTTAACTTAAGATAGTCAGCGGGTAGAAACGCAGTTCAAAGGAAACAGGAACGATAGTAGTTTATCTTGAGGATTTGTTGCTGATATGGCCTCTTGTTATACCTGATGCAGTGTACCTTGTTCAGCGGGCACAAACACAAGGAGTGTGATGTCATCTATCTGCTAATGCCAGGTTTTGTATTTCTTCAGAAGTCAAAAGCCTGTGTGTGATGATCCGTGTTATCCAGCATGATATGAGTGTTCCAAAGAGCATCTTGTGTGCTTCAGTGGAAGTAAGGAAATCTGACCTTTTATCTAAAGAAGCTCACATGGTCACTGATTTGCTAACAATTGATCAGTGACCTAACAAAGTACTTTGAAATGAATTTCTTTTTCTTTTTCTTTATATTGGCATTTTTGGTAACACTTTGATATAGGCACCAATTCTCACTATTAACTAGTTGCTTATTATAGCATGCCTATTATTAACATACTGGCTGTTTATTAGTGCATATAAAGCACGTATTCTGCATGACCATTCTATATCCCTAATCTGACCCAATATTTAAACTTAACAGCTACCTTACTAATAAGCAGGGAAATAGTTTATTAAAGCAAAAGTCATAGTTAATAGTTTGTTAATGGCGAGAATCAGACCTTAAAATAAAGTGTGAATGCATTTTCTGTTCTCTAATATTTCAAAGAAAAATTTTCAAAATCCTGAAATTGTGATCACAGACTTTTGGACCTTTAACATCTTAAAGGCATTTTTTGTTTTTTTTTATTAGTATTCACATCTGGTGTTTTTTTTTTTTTCTTAATCCTACCCCAGGCCTAAATTTAACAACTACCTTGCAAACTATTAATAAGTGGCAAATTAGGATTTTATTGAGGCAAAAGTTATAGTTAATAGTTAGTTAGTAGTGAGAATTAAACCTTAAAGTCCTCATGAAATCAAAATGGACTCTATTTACTTGATAGCGCACATTGCTAGTCTTGAGGTGAACAATTCATCTGTGTAAATTAATCCAGTGGAAAAAAAGACTGTTTGGAAAAAAAATAGTTATTTTAAATTGTAATATTTCACAATTTTTCAGTTTTTACTGTATTTCTAATCAAATAAATGCAGCATTGGTGAGCATAAAATACTTTTTTTTCAAAAACATTAAAAAGTCTTAAACCGACCCCAAACTTTTGAACGGTATCATCTCAATATCTTCACATGTATTCTGCGGAACATATTATATAATTATTTTGACTGTTAAAGGTTGTCAGTAAGAGTTCAAAAGTGTATGGAAAAACAAGTCAAATGTGAAATATACAAAAACATTTAAATCCTGACTTGACCTCAGATTAGAAAAGGATCTTTGATCTGCTGTGATCATGCATGAAGTCCAATGTGCTCAAGTTTTCCAGACATGGAAAAAGTGAGCATCTGAGGTCATGGACAGTTCCTCAGAGCAACAGCTTTGTGTTTGTTTGGGTGGTTGCAGATGATTGCAGGGCAGCAATAATTAATTCATTGTTTGACACGGATCTTGTCTTGGTTTGTGCGTGTCTGTGAAGATAGAAAGGGCTTGCAGGGTGAAAGTCTAATTATAGCGGAGGTGGACCAAACCAAAAAAATGATCTGTGACATCATCCCAGCTGCAAGGATCAAGAATCATGGGGGATGTGTATGTAGGAGTAACTTTCATGTATTTAGGCTGTAAAAAGTGCATTCATTCCATTGAAGTCTTGTCAAGCGGAGGTTGACAGGAACTGTGCATTTGTTCAGGGTGAACTTTTTCCATAAAAGCATTGACTTTTCATTTGCGCCATTCTGCACACATTATACGAATGAAAGAGGTGAGGAACATACAAAACCAGGTCAGCCTCTTAAGCAGGGCCACCACACAGATTCTGCTGGGTAAACATTAGTCAGAACAAGGCTGAAGTGTTCTCCTGTCTCCATTGATGATGGATGTGCTTGCGTTGACCTCAGGTGACCCTTTCACCCCAAGGCCTCAGATTACTCATCCTTTCCACTCTGAAATAACTGACATCACCACCATGAAAAAAAGGGTTGTTGTCAGCAACAGCAAGAAATTGACCATGAACTTTACCTTTTTGTGAAATTGTGGAAAAGATTATCATATTGGCCCTTCTTTTTGATTAGCCTAACACAGACATTATATAATCAATAAAAAGTTTATTTTTTAATGAATGTTTATTGGTTTTTAACCGTAAATAACAAACCAAATAACATGTTGAATACAAAAGAAAAGAAAAAAGAAAAATTTAAATAAATAAATTCTACAATAATAATAAATCAATTAACAATTTAAATAATTCTTGAATTATTTCATATTGTAATATATGTGAAGTTGGACTTTCAAAGTAAATGTATTTATTTTAATTTTAATTTTAATTTTTTGCCCACATTGACACATTATTCCATTTGATAATATAATTTATTCTGGTCTTTGTGATTTAAAAAAACTGGTTAAAGCTATGTGTCATGCACACAAAAACATGTGATACAGGGAATTTATTTTTATTTATAAATCAATTCATTTATAATTCAGTCCCTAACAAACAAGTATTTCTGACTTTTTTATGATGGAATTTAATTATTTTCTTTTTGATTTAATTGTTTTTATGCAAAAAAAAACTTGCATTTCAAAGGTTTTTGGAAGCATCTTAAGAAATAAGGAATCTGTTGTTTTTTGCAAGTGAGACAAGCAAGCAGAGCTGTTGCAGAAATTTGTGTCAAAATGCTGAACACTGTAAAAAATTATCGTGATTTGAACAGAAAAGGACTGTAAAAATGCTACTTTAAAAACCTGTTGATTTTTTAACAGTAAGTTTCCATACTATGTATGGTGAATAACTGTAATTACATTTAATGTCATTTTACAGTAAAATACTGTTAAAATTACGGTTTTTGGACGTGAAAAAGTCATTGTATAATTTACAGTGAAAAAAGTAAATTAACACTACCAGAATTCCCTGCATGACACTTCATATTTGATTTTTTTTGTTGTTTTGTTTTAAATAACTATAACTTTCTTATTAGTTTTTTCTTCTCAGTTGTGTACATTAGTGTTCTTACATCTAATGTTGTTAAATTAATGTTTATTGCATTATTTCAGTATCATGTGTGTTACTATGATGGTGTTTAGTATTTGTGTGAATGACACTGTGTGCATCTTAGTATTTTCCTCCTCAGCTTGTGGAAAAGCTGTTTGTGATGAGCTTTAATTCATCATGTGACGTTCTCATCACCAACTGTTTTTGGTGGTTATCAGTGTATTACAATGGTTCAAAACAGATATTAGTACTTCAATAGGTTGGTATATTAACATTACATCAGTTAATTCATTTTTTTTATTGTGAATTTAAGTTAAGTATGTAAAACCTAAAATGTTGCTATCATATTTTTTATGGTGAGGTTCTGGCAACCACAGCTGCCGGTATTTTACCGTAAATGTCACAGATTTTTTTTTTACAGTAAAGCTAATAATTACACACAGCACTATTATTTCGTTTTATTTTCTTAAACAGGAATGCATTAATGGCACAAAATGGAGATTATGTACTGTTAAATATTGATATATGTGATTGACAGCCCTAATTAATTATAAGTGGAGGGAAATTGCACAAATTTGCCACTCAATGCATACTTCATTCTCTCATCCACCGTAAGCTTCCAATTACGTGTAACCGACCATGCAGTGAAAATTAGATTTTAGTAGTTTATTTTGGATCAATTTTGACTGGTATTTCTGTACATGCAGCTAAATGTCTCCATGGCTGCTTCTTTTATTAGTCCTGGCTTCATTCTGAGCTGACTCAGAGCTGTCTGCCTCACCTGTGAGTAATATTTGAACACAGACCTTCCTTGACACGGACACGTTCACGCATGTAACAGTAGCCCTACCCCAAGTCATTTTCCATAGTCTCATAGGGGGCCGGAGCACATATGCTTTGCTTGAAAAATGAGATCAGGCTATTGATTCCACACCTGGCCGTCTGACATTGAGTGTATAGAAAAGCAGGCTGGTTTGTGTGCTTGCTAGTGTGCCATGATAATGGTGTGTGTTTGTGTACGGGAAACAGCTGCAGTCATTGAGTGGCACATTCTTTTTTGGGGCTTTTTTTAGGTCGTCTATAAAGGTCATAAATTAGTGTTGACTCTCCAATGGTAATTGGAGACAAATTGCTGATCTTAAATTCTTCTAAAATCTCTAAAATGCATCTGAAGTGTTAAGCTTAAATGGTTTTGCGTGTTCCAGTTTCCCATACAAAGTCTCTCTTTCACCATCATTAATTTCCTTCCCAAAGTATGCGGGAGTTTTCCTTATTTCCTAAGTTTTATGTTCCTGCTGTGCCTAACGTGTTTTTTTCCTCGAGCCACATGTGGCTGGTGCAATTTACAGTTATTTTAGCAGGCTACCCCACAAACTCCACTCCACAAAAATTGCTCAGGCACTTGGTGAAAAAAATAACATGAGTGATATGAATTTTAATCTATCTTACATCCACTTTCCACAGTTTGATAGTCCTGTATGGCCGTAAAATTGTCTACCTCATAATGTCTTTGTGATTGCCTCTGGGAGTCAGAAAATTGTCCAAGTGAACATTATTGTGAAATTGTCATCACGTCTCAGGCTTCCTTAAGTCTCATAAATTTGCAATTGAGAGGAATAGCAGACTCTCGATTTCATTCAGAAGTCAAAGAAGTCCCTGAAGATCAGAACTTTCCACATTTCGACATTTGACATCCATTTGAGGGCCCATCAGTTATATTTACATTAAGGATCCTGTGCTGGAATGTGCATTAAATGCTGATTATCTCTATTTTACTTGCAGTTTTTCCACTTCCATGCCGCTTTTGTGGAGTATAGAGATGCGTCTTCACTTCGCAGCTGTCAGTTTTATACTTATAATGGCACGCTCTTGTCACATCAGCTTTAAAACGTTAACATTCATGGACTTTTATGTATACTTCATGTAAAAATCATGACTTGCAGCTTCCATATGGATTTTTATTACAAGACAGTCCTCTATACATCACAAGGAAGGAATCTATGGAAGGAGAGTATAGTGAAGCTTTTAACAGATGCCTTGCATTAAAGTCCCCAGTGACACGCTGAGCCCATAGAGCTCAAATATAAGAGGGCAAAACCACTCCTGAGATAATGCAGGATAAACAGAGAGGGATTCAAAGGCGAAGGCAGATGTTTCCAGTAATTATCCGACTAAAGATATTTCCTCAGGCATTCTCTCAAAGACATCATTTTATAACAAACTAGCTGAACATGTGGAAAAATTTTATCTGCTAGGAATTGTCACTCGGGGCTGTCGCTCAACATAAACGTTGTGCTTGTGGTTAAAAATCATCTCGTTTCATTGTTGAGGAAGATCGAAGGTGCGAGATAAACCTCATTCATTACAAGCCATTGATACACTGCCAGAGCACTTTAGATTGTTTCCCTTTCCTGTAAAAATAACTTTCAGCTGCCAATAACAACCAGATCAGATTAATTTTATAGGAGGAGTTGAAGCATCAACTACAAAAGTATATCGGAAGATATTTTCCTTTTTGTGATTGAATCGTTTCCTTTTGACCTTTTGTGGAACATTTTGAAATTGAAACCATGCGCTTTGAATGTGCTTGATCCATTAGCAAACATTTGCTGCAAACCTGACAGAACCAGAAAATGTGAAATTGAGAACTATTTAAGTGGTTCTGGATTTTGCCTGCTTAAGAGCACATCTGATTTATGGTATTTTCTGAATATTAATTTTAATAGTGCATTAAAAGCCTGATTTGAAGTGTAGCAATCTTAAAGGAATAGTTCACCCAAAAATGAAAATTTGCTTAAAATGTTCATTGGAAAAGATTTGAAGAAGTGTAGCATTAAATCACTTGTTTACCAATGGATCCTCTGCTGTGAATGGGTGCCGTCAGAGTGATAATACAAACAGCTGATAAAAACATCACAGTAATCCACACAACTCCAGTCCACCAATTAACATCTTGTGAAACAAAAAGCAGTGTTTGTAAAGAATTAGTCCATAATTAAGATGTATATAACTTCAAACAAGCAATTGCAGACCAAAACAGTTGAATAGTTTGGTGGACTTTGATATGAGACGACAACAAAGTTATTATGGATTATGGACTTTTCATGGCGTCGGTTTAAAGGTAAAATGCCTTAATGATGGAATTGTTTACTACATGCACGCAGCATTTTACTTCACAAGACATTAATTGATGTACTGGAGTTGTATGGATTACTTGTGGATTATTATGATGTTTTTATCAGCTGTTTAGACTCTCATTCTGACGGCACCCATTCACTGCATAGGATCAATTGGTGAGCAAGTGATTTAATGCTACATTTCTCCCAATCTGTTTCTCCAAATCAAAACAAATTCTTCTACATTTTAGATGGCCTTTTTCAAAAATTTACTCTGTGGAACACACACACACAACACACACACACAAAATGATATTTGTACAAATGTTTGCAAGTGTGGTTTTGGACCCCATTGCCTTTCATTCACATTGAAAGCAATCTTTTATGATCCACAGAAAAAAGGAGCTTTCTTCCAAACAGGTTTGGAAAATATAGGAACATTTGTGCTACATGGTCCTTAAATTTGAAGTGTCTATAAAAGTTGTGAGTGACATGGCTGGTCTTGATGTCCGAAGTAAATCACGACTTGCGTTGATGTCTAACTGCAGGAGCTTTTCTCCTTAAGTCACAGCTGAGAACAAGGTGTGCTCTGTTAATGCCTGTTTGGGTTCAGGTCTGCTAGTTTTAATGCTCACTGTTGCCGGTAACGGAGCAAGAGTGATGTGGCAGCACTGCAGGCGACGTTATGCTTAACGTCATGCTTAAGATATTGTCTTGTTTGCTTGTGTTAACTGAAGGGGTAGGTGATTTTTAGTCAGTGACCCTCTATAGGCTAGAGTGTGGACGTCAACTATCAGCACCTCTGGATATTTAGAGGAGTTTAGCGAAAAGTGCTGATTGTTTTAGACCTTGAATATTTGACAATCTTCGTTTCCTATTGAAACGGTGGGAGGTTTAGTTGGGACATTTTGATTTCATGAGGTCTTTAAGCATAATTTTTGTTCAGATTAGATTATCTAAAGTTGAAATAACCTCCATATTGCCAGTCGGGTCCATGCCAGTCATCAGCGAAGCACTTTTCTGTTAAACAAGAGTTCCATTCCGTCATGCTCACGCTCAGAACAGAAGATCCTGTGAAATATGAGCAGCATGTGTGCAATGAGAGCCAGCATGGTGCATGTCATTTTCCTGCTGAGTGGATGACTTATTTCTGTGAGTCTTTCTAGACAATTTTTTTTTCTTTATTTGATGACAGCAAGCCAGTATCACAGTAGAGGGGTGCAAGTGTCTTGTCCCAACACAGACGGACCACACATTTCACCACATTATGGGACCACGTCAGTTACATAAAGATGATTTTTGTGGAATACATTTTAATTAAAAAAAAAATTATTGCAGAAGTTTGGTGGCATATCTTTAGTTCAGTTTTAAGCATCAGATGTTTAGTTTCAGTAGTTGTGAGTAAGCACGGTACAGTGCAACATGGGGTTTTTCAATTGTCCTCTGTTGTCCTTTTGTTCTTCGATGATGCAGCTTGAATATGTCAGCTTAAGCTTTGCCTGTTTTTCTGATTTCCAGCCAGGCCAAAGATCAGTGTGAGATCATTTCCTGTCTGCAGGAGAAGTCCATGGGAAAGCGATACAGATTCACAAACCTCTGGAACAAACCCAAAAAAACATCCCATACAAAACCACAAAAATCAGTAATTATAAATTGGCTTCCTCATAGCTTCTGTTGAAGCTGTTGTTTAAAGGGTGAGTAAATGATGAAAGAATTTTCATTTTTGAGTCAACTACACTACCGTTCAAAAGTTTGGGGTTGTATAAGGGTTTTTTTTTTCTCTCTCTCTAAAAGAAATCTATGCTCACCAAGGCTGTATTAAAAAAACAGTAGAAATGGTTAAATTGTGAAATATCGCAACAATTTAAAATAATTGTTTTCTATTTTAATATATTTTAACATTTAATATATTCCTGTGATAACTAGTGGTCGACCGATATATCGCCAAGGCATATATATCGGCCGATATCTGGCATTTTTCAAATATCGGCATCGGCCGATAAGTTTTTCTGTTTGTCCGATGTGTTCGAGGAGGGACTTTTATTTTGACTGCGCGTCGGACTTTTATTTTGACGGCGCCGTGAACAGCTGCGGCAGCACCTGAGTGAGCACACACCGCTCACATTCTCCCTCTTGTTCGCTGTTGTCATTCAGTTCTGTCTAATACAGATAGAAGTCTATCTAATAATCAGATAGAACTGTTAAACAAAGGAATTAAAATGTATACAAAAAAGTATTATAACGATTGCTTTAATATTATTAGTAATAGAAAGGCAAACATTATAATACTTTCTCGTTTGCCGTCAGCATTCCGCAAATACGCATTTATATAATTTAAACAAATCTTTGAATGACTAATGAACATTTAATTTCACAAACCTTGCGGACTTAGTCGAATCTAGTTGAGATCTTGTGAAGTGTGCATGTGACCTGCATGATCGCGTGTTCTGTGACGGTCAGTCTGTGTGAATTGAATGCGGACACCGGACAGGAGGAGAGTTCAGCTTCACTGGAGACGCGCGATCGACAAACTCGTGACTGATTTCAAATTATGCTGCGCTTTATGCATTTGCCCACTGTCATATTCATGTCATTTTCACTGTGCTGAATGTAAAATGAGTGTTATCTTGGCTTTATTTGAAAAAATATGATTCCCAATGCACACAAACTTCCCAGAATACTGAGTGCCCTGTTGGTTACAGTGTTTACTTCCTTTTTAATTATATTTTTATTAAATATTTATTTATTTGTGAAAAATACTTTGTCTTCTAGAGTATAAGTATGATTATTTTACACGATTATTTTTTTATCCATTTTCAAATGATTTAAAATGTCTTAAATTCAAATTAAAATAAATCAAATTATATCGGCTTTATATCGGCCATCGGCCACCCTGCTTTCCAAGATATCGGCATCGTATCGGCTGTCAAAAAACCCATATTGGTCGACCACTAGTGATGACAAAGCTGAATTTTGAGTCTTCAGAGTCACATGATCCTTCAGAAACCATTCTCATATGCCTATTTGCTACTCAGAACTCAGCTAACATTTTCTATTTTTATCAATGTTGAAAACAGTTTTGCTTATTATTTGCTTCTTTTTGTGGAAATATAAAATTAAAAAAAATTGCAAAAAAACAAACTTACTGACCCCAAACTTTGGTAGTGTATAGCTTATAAAGTATAAACCTTATAATGTTAAACTGTAAAGCGCAATTACCTTTCTAAAGCCATAATTATGTTCCTTAATATATTAAAATGAATTCATTTATCATAAGATAGCGCAGTACAATTCATTAACTGGAAAAAAAAGGTTTATGTTTTGTAGAATGACCAATGTTTACTCAACAAGAAGAAAGTAGTTTATGAACCCATCACCTTTATATCAAGAGCATTGAAGACCTCTGCTTATAGGAGGCTTTGGGCCTCAACTTATTATTGAGCTATAGCCTGTGTTCAGATACGCACCATTAGCTCCTCTGTACTGATGTTTGGGTGACATTGCTCAAGACCTTTGTGCTGATGAGAGCAGGGTGAAGCGGTGGGGGTGAGGTGATAGGAGCGAGGTGCTCAGTATTCCAATACTGCACTTGAAAGAGAGCCCTTGTTTGTTTTGGACCGTCGTAGCCTCGCACACACAGAAAGGGACTGTTCTCTATCTTTAGGGCTCTTGGCTGAAGATTCAACCTTGGGGCAAAATACTCCAGTCACCTTCTGTTCTCTCTCTCTCTCTCTCTCTTCTGTTTCTACGCCCCCTTTTTTAGATGATTCCCATCCTTATACAGAGCGGGATAATTGGGGCATTAATAGATGGATGAGACCCTCTGTTGAGGGTACTTTATTTTCAAGAGCAGCTACTCAAGTCTCCTGGAGTGCAGTCTTTGTTTTCTTTGAATTAATTTGTTTTGGCTTTTTATTTTTGATCCAAATGAGCTTGGAGAAAATTAAACCCGCTGATCTAGCCTTATAGAGGCATGAATAGCCAAAACACAGTTGCTTTGTATGTGTGAATGCAGGGAAATAATGTAAAAGTTCTAAAAAAAAGTTTGTGAATATTATTAAGACTTGTTATTTCTATTATTAAGAGTTACAGTTTCGACTTATTTCAAAATGCCTATCTGTAATTGTTTCATTTAAGCATATTAATCATTTTGATATCCATTGCAAAAACAGCACTTAAAATGACAAATGTGAAGGGCTCCTGTTTTGAATGAGAAAACCAGAGAGGTGTTTTCAACCACAGAGGCGAATGGAAAAGGAAGCAATTCGTGACCCTGTGACCTCTAACTCTTCATTTTATTTCCATGTTAAACTTTTGGGGTTTTATGCCTTTGGGTGGCTTTCCAAAAGGTCCTTATTTTTCTGAAAGTTTAGTCTCTCTAGGTGTAAACCGCTCCCTTTGTCACCAGCCTTGTACGTTTTATGAGAGTTATGAATCAGTTCTTGTCATTAATTCTTCCATCGGGGGATAAAAATGTGGAATTATTTTACAGAAGAGAGAAATCCAGAGGTATGGCAGAGTATGAGCTCTGTGACATTGTCAGACTTTTAGATATTTAGTAAGACATTAGTAAACCAATCATGGTCTGTGCAATATCCATGTATTTGTTTGACAGAATAAAAATATAAAAGCTCATTAGCTCAGAGCTATGACAGATTTAACAGCTTTAAAGTGTTGTTGTTGTTGTTTTTTTATTTATTACTGAGTCAGTCTACACCAACCACTTTTTTTTTTTTCAGATTTTAGAGTTACTATATATGTTTTCATACTGTGGTTCTCTTTTAGTTTAAAGGGGTCATATGATGCGATTTCAAGAGTGTTACAAGCTCTTGGTGCATAAAGAAGATCTGTAAAGTGCTTTTTCAGACCGATGAGCTTTGTAAAAATCGACGCTTTTCAAAAAGGCGGGGCATAGAGGAGAAACAATAATGTACAGTATGTGGAAAATAATGTTTTTTTTTTTTTTACTTTAAACCGCATAAACACATTTCATTACACCAAATACACAAAATAATGTTCTTTTTAGCAGCATCATATGACCCCTTTAATAAAAAAAAATCATATTCTGAATAAACTAATGTATGTATTTTATTGTCATTCATGATGTTGAATGTTTTTGCCTGTCTATTTGATTTATGTTCAATTCTTTTAAGGGTTGTAAATATGTCTCCCTCTTTCTCGGTCCAAAAATGTGTGCTTGACATATTCTAGCTGCCTATTTTCTTTTACTGTAGGTCTCAGAGTTACTTTCTTATTGACTCATGCAGATATGTTGTTACAGCATGTTTTCAATTTCAAGCGTTTAAACACACATACATAATCACAAGTTCTGACTCTTTTTAGAAAATGTTTGAATAGACAAACACAGTCACTTGTTTATTAATTGTTAGAAAAAAATTTAATACTTTTTTTAAATGAATATTAATACCTATTTTTATAAGTATACTATTAATTTAATACTCATTTAATACTCATACATTTTCATGTCAGTTTATGCCTTTATTTATCCATATTTCTTCATCTGTTTTTAACATAAGATTAGATCCATGGAATTTATGACTGAATCTGATTATATGTGCGTTTTATAAATGAAGTCCCTGTTTTTTTGGGGGTTTTTTTGGCTTGCTGATTTTGGAAGCGAGGTAACTTCCACGTCCCTTAAGACAACTCTCCGTTCTCTCTTTCCACCCCTTCCAATTATTGATACTAGATAAACAATAGCTTAGTATTACAACCCTGAGCCCTACGGAAAAATCCTGGAGTTGGAAACCTCAGAGAGCCGGTGGTGTGGTGAGACGAGGTTCCAAGCAAAGCACATACTGTACCCTGTGTCTCAGTGTGAGGGACTCACCATTTGTTATTATTTCCCATGTTCAGCAAGTACGGTAATACCTTGCAGATTAAAAGAAGGGCCTCAATCAACCGCAGCTTGCTTCTGCTGCCAGTTTTGGAGGGCTTTTCCATTTTCCACTGTACATGACATGTTTTTAATTACTTGACTTTAGTGCTTATTCAAACGCAATATGCTGTTGTCAAAATGAGCAAACATTGGGACAGTTCTGTGGGACATGTTTAAGAAATCTTAAAGGGATAGTTTACCTCAAAGTGAAAATTCAGTCATCATTGACTCACCCTCATATCGTTCCTAACCTGTATGACTTTCTTTTATGCTGCGAAGCATACTGAAAAAAAAAATGTTTCAAGCATTTTTGGCCACACAATGAAAGTCAATGGGGTCCAAAACAACAGGGTTGTTTCTCAAAATAGGCCTCAATTTCGCTATAATATATGTATATACAGTAATATGAGTCTTGTACACCAAAGATTTAACTAAACCACCTTTTTCTAGCACTTTCTCCCTTCCAACACTATATATTTTATACTTAACTGCTGGGGAATAACCATATGGGGGAAGTCGTGGCCTAATGGTTAGAGAGTCGGACTCGTAACCCAAAGGTTGCGGGTTCGAGTCTCGTACCGGCAGGGATTGTAGGTGGGGGGAGTGAATATACAGCACTCTCCCACCTTCAATACCATGACTGAGGTGCCCTTGAGCAAGGCACCGAACCCCTAACTGCTCCCCGGGCGCCGCAGCATAAATGGCTGCCCACTGCTCCGGGTGTGTGTTCACGGTGTGTGTGTGTGTTCACTGCTGTGTGTGTGCACTAAGGATGGGTTAAATGCAGAGCACTAATTCCTAGTATGGGTCACCATACTTGGCCACATATAGGCTTAAAGTTTTACATTTGTTACACTACATTTAGCTGCGTAATTTCTTAATTGGATAATTACAATTACACTTATCACAGAAGATGTAATCTTATCAGGATATCTCACAGATCTAAGTACCTCATTCATCTTGTCATGTTTGATATATATCAGACAGATATGTTTTGTCTGTTTTATTTAATACAATAGGATGAAAGTTCACCTCAGGCTTGTGATGCTGATGAGTAAAGCAAAAGCTCTTGATAATAGTCAGAAGGGGGTTAGGAGGTTTTCTCTTCAGCGGCTTTGACACCCACCGCCGCGCTACACACAAGGTCTGTAAGGAGCCACCTCAAGAGACAAGGATCTGAGAGCGCTTGGAAGAGCGAAGGGATGGAAAATACACCCCAGCCCTCCACTGTGGTCCCTGCAGAAACTCATGAGCTCATCGTTTGGCTAGACATCTGCAACCTCTTTGAACAGTAGCCTGACCACATCCTCAGGGCTCCACCGTTCTTTCGCTCCCTGTAGATCAATGCCGCTATCACTTTACCTCACTTCTTTTATTGAGGGAATGAACTAAATATCACTGCCTTGACAGCAGCTGACAGTTATTGATGAGATTTTCTGATTGCTTACAAACAGGTTTCCTGATGACTGCGCCTACCTTGCCATTGGACAGACTTCCAGATGGCCAAACCCTCAAATGCACACCATTGTTGAGCCACTGTTGCTATGTCAGCATTGTTGGTATTCTTAAACAAACAAAGCAATATTTTGATAGTGCCACAGTGTTTAAACATTTCTGGGGAACCAAATGAGTGGCTTTCTTAAAGTTGTCTCTGTATATTAAGCTGGGATACAATACAGTATTTTTGCAATTTTATACAGGTATTTATATTATCGCATCATTATTTGATCCTCCTAAGTAACCCACCATCTGCACTGGTTTTAGACAATATGGTGTTTTTAGTTCACTGTTTTTTTTTGTTTTTTTTTTGCATTACAGAGTTGTTTTGTAAGACAAAAAATGTGACATTTGCTGTTTTTAAACAATGTCCTTATTGTTAAAGAGGCAAAAGTTTGGGGTAGGTAAGATTTTTAAATGCTTTTGAAAGAAGTCTCTTACACTCATCAAGGCTGCATTTATGTGATCAAAAATACAGTAAAAACATTATAATGTATTATTACTATTGTAAATAACTGTTTTATTTATATATATATATATATATATATATATATTGAAATAAAATTTCAAATTCAGTGTCAAATGATCCTTCAGAATCCTTCAGAAATCATTCTAATATGTTAATTTGATGCTCAGGAAACATTCATTATTATTATCAATGTAAAAATTGAAGAATACTGTCTACACTGATAAAATGGTTCTAATTAATATATTTGTGGAAACTGAAAAAATATATATTTTCAATCTCCTTTGATAAATAGAAAGTTAAAAAGAACAGCATTTATTTAAAACAGATTTTTGAATGTCCTGCAAATGTGACATTAGATCACAGAGGGGTTGAAGGAGATGTTTTGAAACCGAGCATTTTTTTTTAACATTGATTTTTATCATTATTGGAACAAAATGTTGGTTTTTGTTTAATTCTAAATCCAACCAAATATGAGGTTGTATTAACTCAACATTTAAAGGGATAGTTCACCCAAAAATGAAAATTTTGTCATCGTTTACTCACCCTCATGTCGTTCCAAACCCGTGTAAGTTTCTTTCTTATGTTGAACATAAAAGAAGATATTTTGAAGAATGCTGGTAATCAAACAGTTGATGGTCCCTGTTGACTTCCATAGAATTTCTTTCACTAATATAGAAGTCAGTGGGGGCCAACAGCTGTTTGGATCTTCAAAATTCTTCAAAATATTTTTTGTGTTCAACATAAGAAAGAAACATACAGGTTTGGAACAACATGAGGGTTAGTAAATGATGACAACATTTTCATTTTTTGGGTGAACTATTCTTTTAAGGCTGTCAAACTCAACATTTTACACAGCACCATGTGTTTAAAAAAGGCAGATTAAATGTGATTTAGCTGTATTTCATCCTAGTGAACAAAAATGACAGTGTTGAAACTCTAAAATTCATCCTAAGTGAACCCAGAGGAATTGTGTGAGAACAGTCTCATGTCGCGAATTACTGTCACCGCCACATCAAAGGGCCAAAGAGCGACCATTGCATAAGACTGTCACTTATAACTTCCATGAAGTGTTTTTGCCATCTGTGCGTGTGCAAGTTACGTGTACTAATTTGCTCAGCGCATATTTGTTCGTACACTTAGTATTTTTCCAGTGTTTCCGGCTGTTTCACCGAACAAAAGGCTCTTTTATCTCATTATGCAATATATAAAGCTTTCCCAGTCGGCGTGGCAGTTTCCATAAACTCTGTATTGAAATCTCAAGACATGCCAACATAATGAGTTAGTTTGTTGGTAGGAGGCATTGTAAGCTAGGTCTGCACTAGGTAGCAGTATTCTGCCTGGGAAGATTGTGTTTCAGGTAGGAATAGACAGTATAATTGTCTACGGTTGTCATCACTGTCTGTATATATTTAACACTTGGGTGAGCAGATTGTTAAGAAGATACTAGTGTATTTCCTGGCTCTAAAGTCGCCTGCAAGAGCCAAACCTATTATTTCTCTTTGTGTATTCACCTTGTGCAACAGTAATACGTGTTTATTTAAAATATGCTTTTGGCTGCTCCCAGTTTTACACTCTGTTCTGGATTGGTAATAGCACCATACTTGGCTGTGTAGCTCATGAAAAGTGTTTTGGGATTTATAGGCCGTGAATCCTGATGCGAACAAATCCAGATGCTCTAAATAAAACATTAAAGTTAACCGCACATCATCAAACGCATTAATCAATCTTGTATTTCGTACTCGTCCCTCAGTAATCTGTTTAATGTTGTTGAGTTCCAGGTGGCAGGTGTTAACACTTCCTTTCTCAGTCGTCCCAGTTGTTCCTGCTCTCTGGAAAGCCCCTGATGGGAAAACCATATCCCTTGAGAAAGCCGCCACATAGCACCCTGCAGCCCCACTATCACATGTGAACTCACACCTCTGGAATGTTTCTCTGCCGCTGGCCAGGCCGCAGTCTCAACACCTTTCAAGCTGTTTGCTTGAAGACATGCACATTTTTTTCCATAGCCTGCTATGAATGCAGACAGCTATGTAATTAAAGGCCCTGAACCACTGTGGCAAAGTGTCACACAAAATACATTTTTCCACAATTATGCACATTTAGATGTTCCTTCCATCATTGTGCAGACATGAGAATCTAGAAATAACATTGCTATGATTATCATTAAATTTTTTTCAGAAAGGTGCATGATTGTTTTTGCTGCCTGATACAACAGAGATATTGGACTTTATACTGACACCTACTGGTGTGGATGCAGCATCACGTTCAAGCAAACGTTTGATGCTTTGGACCCATTTCACAGTCTGTGATGATGCATTAACATTGTAAATCTAGCAAAGTTTCTGTTTGTTATTGGTTATTATTGATTACATTTTACAGTAAGGTTCATTTTGTTAACATTAGTTAATGCGTTTGTTATCATTTACAATGATGTTTTACAGAATGTTTTAATATAGGTTAATGTAAACATATAGTATTATTTTCTAAGTTAATATGTTTCATAATATAAAAACTATTTTTAATAGAGTTAGCCTTAATGAAGCAGTCTTTAGTGAATAGTTTTGCTATAGGAAAAGGTTAATAGACCTTGTTACATAATGCAAATGCTGGTGACACCATGCCAGCATAGCTGTTGGTTTTAACTTGACATAAGCCACGAACATGATGCCTTTACACTGTCCCAGATTGTATCTAGCACAACTACTTTTGTTTACTTTATCTGAACATACTAATACTGACTTCTGATCAGACTTTTTGTGCTTTCGCAAAAAAAAAGTTCTCATATTGCGTCACTGAGTTAACACAAGTCAGTTCTGCTCATTGTCATGTTCTTTATTTAAGTTTTCCAAACAATCTGGTTCTCCCCAGGGTTTTGCAATGGGGCTTGTTTACCTGGTGAACTAAGCAAAAGATATGGTTTTTCTAATATAGTCCATCTAAGTTCATGGAGTCGAATGGATAATAACCAGACTTTTCAAGGCACCAGGTTTAATCAGTACTGTCTTCTGTCTCAAGGGCGCCTGCAGGATTTCTTCCAAGGGTATGCACAGAGATTTGTTTTTTTTTTGTGGGGGGGGGGGGGGGGGGGCTTAAAAGTTCCTTTTTGACTAAGAAAAAAGATATTTTGATGGCACAAGAACATAAACCACATTTGTTAGCCCTATCCAACCAAACATTTTTGCAGTGCAACATTGCCAGTCATTACCAACAAATCAACCCTCAGCTGCTTTATAGGCACAAAACTTTGTTTATTTGTGTATTCAGTCCAGTCATTTTGCCAGTGTACGTTATGCACCAATTACTAGTGTGGTTATGAGCACATGAAACCAGTCTTGTTTAATCATATCCAGCTGCTCTGAAATGCAGTGACTACCATATATTTAGAACATCGTATGATGTATTTTGTTATGTAAAATGGCTTTTTGTACATGTCATTGCCATGTGTGATGTGGTTCAAACTTCAAAGCAATGTTATTTTAGTATTATTTATATGCTATTATAGTATTTATTCATATTTTGAATTAGCCTTGAATTAGATTTAGCAAATTTTGCATAGCCTTTTAAAAAAAATTTATATTTCAATTTTAGTTTAAGTTTGTCATAAAGTTTGTGTGCTTTTGAGTGCTTTTCAAAGTGCATATTAATTTTATCCACACTCTGTATGGCTCATGTAATATGAATAGCACTGCAGTGCATTCATTTCTATATTGATTATAAATACATTTATTTTTATCATGGAATTATTTATTTGTGAATTCCCCTTTTAAAATATATAGTCAAAGTTCGTGACTGGGCATCCAGCCTGATCCGTGTCCTAAATGCTTTCGATATTTATAGACCAAAATCTGTGGCTGTCCCATTTGAGGATTCACTGTGGTTAACTCGCATGTGATCATATTTACTTATTATTAGTAATACGTCACAGGTGATGCATATCAATCATTGATCATCTGAGACATGTCAGCATTTATTTTAATCATTTTCAGTTATTTTCAGTGAAAGATTTCCTCAGCCATTGTGATTTACATCATCCTTCTCGGTGAAAGTCAGACTGTCCTTAAATTCTTGGCTTGAGAGATACATGTGAGTATTATATTTCAAGCAGCATAAACCCTGAAGTCTGTAAATGTCTTTGGCTGTAATGGTCCCTGGTTTTAGGAGCCTTAACGCTGTGCCAGACGGGAAGAACACACTCCAGCCACACTCCCTGTTCTATTCACGGACATCAGTATCGGACGGCTGCTCCTGAATTCCACAGGTGTTCAATTAACACCTGCTCACTTTCAGGTCCTCCTGATAGGGATCGTTAGGGAATGAAGAGACATTGGTAACTCTTGACAGACCACTTGGGCTTTCTTGTCACTTTCGGGAATCGCAAAATACCCCTATTTTCAAACTTTTTTGATAACCTGAGAGGTTGACAGCACTAACATTAGTGATTGACCGCAAAGAATAACCAGCTAACCATGTGCCTCTTTCCACACATACGTCAATGAGTGACAGATAACTAGTTGTCAAGACTGTGGTTTCTTTCATGCAGCACATAGTGTATGCATTAATCGTTCTCTCTAAATTTGGTTATGAGTCCTGAAAAGTTACTTCAGATATAGAATGAGATTGTCTGAACAGTGTATAAACAGAACATTTTTAGCACTCCATATTTGACTGATATCTGTAATCTGCTGCTATATGAAAAATTTTCTTAGACCGTTCTGTCTTTCTCATTCTGAAACTGGCAGCCACTAGAACTCTTATTTCCAGGAAATCTTACTCACTCTTATTCATTGTGTCCCATAAAGTCGTAAAATAAGCTCAGAAGCCTAGAATAGACCTGGATGAAGACAAATATATAATTATTTGTAATTAGAATATATTTCTTGCCAAATAAAACCATCTTGATTTTTTCCCCTTGTTTTGTCAAGCCAACATTCTCTTTTTCCTCTTTTTAAGTCAAGTAATTTTGCTAAATATAAAATTCTAATGACATTGAATGGCTTGCAAACTAGCCACTAAAAATAATGCCAAGAAATAGAATATTTTGTCCTTGCTGACTGAAAGAATTTTTTTTAATTATAAAGTTTGTGAAAATTACTTCTCGGTCAAAAATATTTCAAATTGTGTATAATATCTGCTTCATTTTTAACACAATTTTTAAGAAAAAAGCTTTATTTAACATTTCACATTTGAATGATTTCTTAGAGATAATCAGAGAATTCTTTCTCTACTTTCTTTGCATATGTAAAATCATAATTGTAGTTGACCAATAGATGGCAGCTGAAATAGCGGTCATGCACTTCATTACCAATTTGGTTTTGCTGTTGTAGCTGAATCCAGTGAAAGGTCTCTAGAGGTCAATACAGGCAGTATGTCAGGGTCAATCTCAGCTGTACAGCGGACCACACACATACACACGCTAGACTATTTCTGTGACTTTAATGACAGTTTCAGTGTCTGGTATAACTCCAGATCATATATTGGTGCAGCAGATTTTTTGTCAAGTTTGTCTTTTCATTTTATGGGGGCAGCTGCAACGTCACAAATAATTTTGGCTACAGTACTACTGAGCTCATTGTTACATGTCAAATCAAATTATATTTTACAAGATTAGTACAGAATTCCTTATACTACCTTTTATATGTTTGGGGCCTCTAATCCTCATCAAGACTGCATTATTTGAACAGTAGTACAGTGAAATATTATTAAAAATAAAACTTTTTTAAATGTAATTTATTCCTGTAATGGCAAAGCTGAATTTTCAGCAGCCATTACTCCAGTCTTCAAAGTCACATGATCCTTCAGAAATCATTCTAATATGCTGATTTACTGCTCAAAAAACATTTATTATTTTTATCAATGTTGGAAACTGTTGTATGTTATATTTGTGTATACGCTGATACATTTTTTTAGGTTTTTTTTGTTTGTTTTAGGTTTTTGTCACTTTTGATCAATTTAATGCATTCATGTGGAAAAACAATTATTTGCACCAAATCTTTAAATGGTAATGTTGTAATACAGTAGTAGAATTCCATTTAACCCTGTATTTTTTCAACTGAAATAGAGTGCTAATCATGCTAATGACAAACTCATAAAACATTTCATTCAGTCATCAGAAAGAGGTAGTAATACACATCCGATATGAATAATAAGGGCTGTCAACCACAGAGACGAGCTGTTTATTCCAGCACAGAATCAGGTGTCAAAACTATCCACTCCTGACCACTTGAGCAGAACATTGACCATGTTGTACAAGTGTAGGATTACAATGTGAACAAGTGTGGCATCTGGTTTAGCAATGGAGTGGCAGAGCAGTTATGTAGCTACTGAAGGTTTTTAGTTGCACAGATTCACTTTTCAGCCAGTCAGTTTACTGATGTAACATATTCCACTTGCTTCACTCACAGAGAGCGTCCATCCTCACCTTCCTGTAATTTAGTACTAGTTAAGTCTTTAGGCTTGGCGTGAGAAAGCAGATACATCCCCTTGCCTGTGTAAATCACATCTTAGCTCTTCAGCTATTGACTAATTGCACTCATTAACAGACTCGTAACCTCTACCTGCTGATTAGCAAGCTGCTCTGTGAATCCTGTAAAGGAAACAGAACTCTAACAAGCAAGCAAGCAAGAGCATTCAGGCAATGGCTCCAGGCCACCGTTTTCAGGCCAGACACTGCATGCCATTTAGTTGTGTCCCTGTCGCCTGACAATTACCAGTGTGCATGAGAATCCTAGAGAGAGTTCTCTCTGAACTATCTGTCTAAATGTGGTAAAAGTGGGGTGAGGGGCAAGTAAAGTGGAAAGTGGAAAGCCTTGACGTTTCACAACACTGACAGAGTTCAGGGCTCAGATGTGTAATACAGTATGCCTCAAAGTACCGTAGGACATCTGTTTGAAAGTGATAAATGAGTTTGTGGAAAACAGTATGTGGATTTTGTTATTTTTTTCACTTTTGATGTTTTTTGTAAAGGCATCTTTAAGGGATAGTTCGCCTGAAAAAACATTTGCTCATGTTTTTTCGAACCCATATGACTTTCTATCTTCTTTGAAACATGAATGGTGATATTTTGAAGAATAACTTATATGTGGTACAATTCAAAAGTTTGAGGTTGGTACATTTTTTGATGTTTGTGTTTTTTGAATCAAAAACACAGTAAAACATTATTACATTTTAAAAGGACTGTAATAACATAATGGCAAAACTAAATTTTCATCAGTCATAACTCCAATCATCAGTCACATGATCCTACAGAAAACATTTCAATATGCTGATTTGATGCTCAAGAAAGTAATTTTAATATTAATGTTAAAAACTCTTGTGCTGCTATATATATATACTGATCAGGCATAACATAATGACCACCTTCTGTCAGACTCTGTTCCGTGTTTTGTGTGTGTTTTGCTCCCCATGTGTTTCCATGCCCTTATTCGGTTCTTCCTGTTCCTGTTCTAATTATGTTTATTGTTTCATTAGTTCCAGGTGTGTCTCATCAGCCCATCCCTTAGTCCTGTGTATTTATAGTGAGCCCTGTTCTAAGTTTTGTCGTCCGGTATTGTGAATGTCTGTGAATGTGTCAACCTCTCCTGCTACGTGTGTTTTTCCTGGTTTCCTTAAAGACATTAAAATATCCTGTGTTGATGTACTGCTGGTCTCCTCGTTCCTCACTCCGCGCTTATGCACCGTAGTGAAACGTGACAGAATACCGGACCGTGACAGTAAGCGGCGCCCCTTCTCCCCGTGTTTGTTTTTTGTTTTGAAAGTCTTTTGTTTTCCTATTCGTTTCCCCCCGCCAACATGGAGGAAAGAGCGATGTCCATCGCCGTGGCTCAGGCGAGCCACGACCCGCTCACCTACGCGAGGGCATTCGTGCCTCTCGCCCTCGCCAGCTCCCTCAATGGGGAGACCCTCATGCCGCTGTTCCGGCTCGGGGTCACTTACCATCAGTCAATGCAGCTCCCAGACACCACCAACCTCCGATCCCGATCTGAAACCCCTCTGCCGGCCGTTCCACAGTCAAGCCCGCCGGCCGCTCCAAAGTCAAGCTTGCCGGCCGGCCGCGACATTCTCAAGCCCACCGGCCGCTCCTCAGTCAAGTCCGCCGGCCGTTCCTCAGTCAAGCCCGCCGGCTGCTCCGAAGTCAAGCCCACCAGCCGTGGCTCAGTAAAGCCCGCTGGCCGTTCCTCTGTCAAGCCGGCAGTTCCTCAATCAAGTCCGCCAGCCGCGGCTCACTCAAGCCCGCCGACCACGCCTTTCACCCCGAACCTAAAGGGGAATCTAAGGAGGAGAAGGCGGTCGGCTCCAGCCCCAGAGCTCGCTCCAGTGTCGGCTCCAGCCCCAGAGCTCACTCCAGTGTCAGCTCCAGCCCCGGAGCTTGCTCCAGTGTCGGCTCCAGGCCAAGAGCTCGCTCCAGTGTCGGCTCCAGGCCTCGAATCCAGCCCAAAGAGGGCTCCTGTTCCCGAGTTCCCCGGGTTTAGCTGTTGCCGAGTTTAGCCCACGGAGGGCTCCTGTTCCCGAGTTTAGCCCACGGAGGGCTTCTGTTCCCGAGTTTAGCCCACAGAGGGCTCCTGTTCCCGAGTTTAGCCCAGAGAAGGCTCCAGTCCCCGAGTTTAGCCCACGGAGGACTCCTGTCCCCGAGTTTAACCCAGAGAGGGTTCCAGTCCCCAAGTCTTGCCCAGTGAGGGCTCCTGTCCCCGAGTCTAGCCCAGAGAGGGCACCAGTCCCCAAGTTTAGCCCAGAGAAGGCTCCAGTCCCCGAGTTTAGCCCAGAGAGGGCTCCAGTCCCCAAGTCAAGCCCAGGGAGGGACGTCCAGCCCAAGGAGGGCTCCAGTTCCCACGTCCAGCCCAAGGAGGGCTCCAGTCCCCAAGTCAAGCTCAGGGAGGGCCACTGTTCCCGAGTTAGGCCTACGGAGGGCCTCTAAAGATGATATTCTCCCCAAGGATTTTTTTTTGGGGGGCGAGTAGTATGGGTCCGTCCGTAGTGGCTGGGCCGAGTGGCGAGGCCAAGGCCACGGAGGCCGTCCAGCCATGGCGTCCTGAGTTCGCAGCTGTAGTGTTATGGCCTTATTTAGTTATCTCCTTGTTACTGTTCTAATTATGTTTATTGTTTCATTAGTTCCAGGTGTGTCTCGTCATCCCATCCTTTAGTCCTGTGTATTTATAGTGAGCCCTGTTCTAAGTTTTGTTATCCGGTATTGTGAATGTATGTATATGTCTACCTCCAGTGCTACGTGTGTTTTCCTGGTTCCCTCGTGTTGGATTAATAAAGTCTCCTTGTTGATGTACTCCACGTCTCCTCGTTCCTCGCTCCGTGCTCCCTCACAGTAGCGAACGTGACAGAATACCAGACCAAAACAGTAAGCGGCGCCTCTTCT
>NW_015549630.1:100333-100553 GCF_001515605.1 Sinocyclocheilus anshuiensis | reverse complement strand
ACATGATCTTTACTTAATATCCTAATGATTTTTGGCATAAAAGAAAAATCTATAATTTTGACCTATTTGTATTTTTGGCTATTGCTACAAATATACCCCAGCGACTTAAATAGCGTCCTATTATGCTCTTTTACAAAGTCTTGATATTGTTTTGGGGGTGTACTAGAACAGGCTCTCATACTAGGTTGTTCGAAAAACATTATTTTTCACATATTTTACA
>NW_015549630.1:86566-100190 GCF_001515605.1 Sinocyclocheilus anshuiensis | reverse complement strand
TTATTGGAAAATTATTCTGGTTTTGCTGGTACAAAGTAAAAAATAATAGAAACAGTCCCACATGTTGTCATAGTTTTAATGTTTTTGTCAAAGACCTTTTTTAAAGTGAGTGAAGTGATTAACTATACAACCTACCCTATTTCTACCTATTATCTTATTGGTTAGTATGTATTTTAAATCTATCAGTTTGACATTCTGTTCTTTAAAAAACCTTAAAACCTTCTGTTCTTAAAAAAATTGTACTGAAAAATTGCTATTTTTCAGTTCTTTCCTTTACAGTTCAACACCGATCAGGCATAACATTATGACCACCTTCCTAATATTGTGTTGGTCCCCTTTTTTCCTACCAAAACAAGTCCTGACCCGTCGAGGCATGGACTCCACTAGACCCCTGAAGGTGTGCTGTGGTATCTGGCACCAAGATGTTAGCAGCAGATCCTTTAAAGGGTTAGTTCACCCAAAAATGATAATTCTGTCATTAATTACTCACCCTCATGTCGTTACAAACTCGTGAGACCTTCGTTCATCTTCAGAACACAAATTAAGATATTTTTGATGGAATCTGAGAGCTCTCTGACCCTCCCATAGACAGCAAGGATATTACCACGATCAACGCACAGAAACGTAGCAAGGACATCGGTAAAATAGTTCATGTGACATCAGGGGTTCAACCGTAATTTTACAAAGCTACGAGAATACTTTTTGTGCACAAAGAAAACAATAATAACATAATTTATTCAGCAGTTCTTCTCCCCGAGTTACCGTCTTCCGCCATTTTGGAGAGTACCCCAGAACGTAATCAACATAATGAGCGTTGTTTACGTTCAGCATGCGCGTGCTGTCTACTCAACGTGAACAACGCTGATTATGTTCAGCGAAAGCATTATTTTACCGATGTCCTTGCTACGTTTCTGTGCATTGATCGTGGTAATATCATTGCTGTCTATGGAGGGTTAGAGAGTTCTCAGATTCCATCAAAAATATCTTAATTTGTGTTCCGAAGATGAACTAAGGTCTCACGTGTTTGGAACGACATGAGGGTGAGAAATTAATGACAGAATTTTCATTTTTGGGTGAACTATCCCTTTAAGTCCTGTAAGTTGCAAGGTGGGGCCTCCATGGATTGGACTTGTTTGTTCAGCACATGCCACAGATGCTTGATTGGATTAAGATCTGGGGAATTTGGAAGCCAAGTCAACACTTCAAACTCGTTGTTGTGCTCCTCAAACCATTCCTGAACAATTTTTGCTTTGTAGCAGGGTACATTATCCTGCTAAAAGAGGCCACAGCCACCATGGAACACTGTTTCCATGAAAGGGTGTACATGGTCTGCAACAATGCTTAGGTAGTGGTACGTGTCGAAGTAACATCCACATGGATGGCAGGTTTCCCAGCAGAACATTGCCCAAAGCATCACACTGCCTCCGCCGGCTTGCCTTCCTCCCATAGTGCACTCTGGTGCAGTGTGTTCCCCAGGTAAGCGACGCACACTCACCCGGCCATCCACGTAATGTAAAAGAAGATGTGATTCATCAGACCAGGCCACCTTCTTCCATTGCTCCGTGGTTCAGTTCTGATGCTCACTTGCCCACTTTTGGTGCTTTCGGCGGTAGACAGGAGTCAGTATGGGCACCCTGACTGGTCTGCAGCTATGCAGCCCCATATGCAACAAACTGTGATGTTCTGTGTATTGACACCTTTCCATCAGAACGAGCATTAACTTCTTGAGCAATTTGAGCTACAGTAGCTCGTCTGTTGGATCGGACCACATGGGACAGCCTTCGCTCCCCACGTGCTTCAATGAGCCTTGGCCGCCCATGACCCTGTCGCCGGTTCACCACTGTTCCTTCCTTGGACCACTTTTGATAGATACTGACCACTGCACACCGGGAACACCACACAAGAGCTGCAGTTTTGAAGATGCTCTGACCCAATTCTTATGATTGCCCATTTTACCTGCTTCTAACACATCAACTTTGAGGACAATATGTTCACTTGCTGCCTAATATATCCCACCCACTAACAGGTGTCGTGATGAAGAGATAATCAGTGTTATTCACTTCACTGGTCAGTGGTCATAATTTTATGCCTGATCGGTGTATGTATATATTTTCAAAAGAACAGCATTTATATATAAAATATAAAATAGAAATATTGTAACAATGTAAAAGTCTTTACTGTAGGAACACATTCACTATTATACACTAAGCATTTTCCCTCAATAAACTCATAATTTGCTTCTTATTGATAGATTAAGGTCTAGAAACGTAGTAAGGAATAGTCCATGTGACATCAGGGGTTCAACCGTAATTTTACAAAGCTACGAGAATACTTTTTGTGCACAAAGAAAACAATAATAACATAATTTATTCAGCAGTTCTTCTCCCCGAGTTACCGTCTTCCGCCATTTTGGAGAGTACCCCAGAACGTAATCAACATAATGAGCGTTGTTTACGTTCAGCATGCGCGTGCTGTCTACTCAACGTGAACAACGCTGATTATGTTCAGCGAAAGCATTATTTTACCGATGTCCTTGCTACGTTTCTGTGCATTGATCGTGGTAATATCATTGCTGTCTATGGAGGGTTAGAGAGTTCTCAGATTCCATCAAAAATATCTTAATTTGTGTTCCGAAGATGAACTAAGGTCTCACGTGTTTGGAACGACATGAGGGTGAGAAATTAATGACAGAATTTTCATTTTTGGGTGAACTATCCCTTTAAGTCCTGTAAGTTGCAAGGTGGGGCCTCCATGGATTGGACTTGTTTGTTCAGCACATGCCACAGATGCTTGATTGGATTAAGATCTGGGGAATTTGGAAGCCAAGTCAACACTTCAAACTCGTTGTTGTGCTCCTCAAACCATTCCTGAACAATTTTTGCTTTGTAGCAGGGTACATTATCCTGCTAAAAGAGGCCACAGCCACCATGGAACACTGTTTCCATGAAAGGGTGTACATGGTCTGCAACAATGCTTAGGTAGTGGTACGTGTCGAAGTAACATCCACATGGATGGCAGGTTTCCCAGCAGAACATTGCCCAAAGCATCACACTGCCTCCGCCGGCTTGCCTTCCTCCCATAGTGCACTCTGGTGCAGTGTGTTCCCCAGGTAAGCGACGCACACTCACCCGGCCATCCACGTAATGTAAAAGAAGATGTGATTCATCAGACCAGGCCACCTTCTTCCATTGCTCCGTGGTTCAGTTCTGATGCTCACTTGCCCACTTTTGGTGCTTTCGGCGGTAGACAGGAGTCAGTATGGGCACCCTGACTGGTCTGCAGCTATGCAGCCCCATATGCAACAAACTGTGATGTTCTGTGTATTGACACCTTTCCATCAGAACGAGCATTAACTTCTTGAGCAATTTGAGCTACAGTAGCTCGTCTGTTGGATCGGACCACATGGGACAGCCTTCGCTCCCCACGTGCTTCAATGAGCCTTGGCCGCCCATGACCCTGTCGCCGGTTCACCACTGTTCCTTCCTTGGACCACTTTTGATAGATACTGACCACTGCACACCGGGAACACCACACAAGAGCTGCAGTTTTGAAGATGCTCTGACCCAATTCTTATGATTGCCCATTTTACCTGCTTCTAACACATCAACTTTGAGGACAATATGTTCACTTGCTGCCTAATATATCCCACCCACTAACAGGTGTCGTGATGAAGAGATAATCAGTGTTATTCACTTCACTGGTCAGTGGTCATAATTTTATGCCTGATCGGTGTATGTATATATTTTCAAAAGAACAGCATTTATATATAAAATATAAAATAGAAATATTGTAACAATGTAAAAGTCTTTACTGTAGGAACACATTCACTATTATACACTAAGCATTTTCCCTCAATAAACTCATAATTTGCTTCTTATTGATTGTAAGTAAGGTAGTTGTTGTTGTAGTAGTTGTGTTTAGATTTAAGGGATCTAGATGGTCATGCAGAATAAGGCATTAATATGTGCTTTAAAAGTACTAATAAACAGCCAATATGCTAGTAATATGCACATTAATAAGCAACTAGTTAATATTTAATAGTGTTCCCTAATCTAAAGTGTCCTAAAACTGATAAAACAACACCATAAGTGTCATATAAATCCATATGACTATATGTATATTTATGAACAATTATTTTGTTTCTTTTGTCCTGATCTTCTTTAACATGCTGAATAAACATGCAGCTTACTGGAGAGGAATAATGAATTTGGAATCTTGGAATGTTATGCACAAGCTGTATTAACTACATTTATGATACTTTTTTTTTGGTGCTTTTGCATAATTTTAAAGTTTAAAAGCGACCTGAAAAGTATTTAAAGCTTCACCTTTTGTGTTAAAATTTTCTCTCTACCTGTGTCTATAAACACTTTTTCTTCTCTGTTTACATTAGGAATTTACCTGTTTGATATGACCTACATTGACTCCGCCTACCCTGCTTCTGACAGCATCATCGAGACTGAGCAAAGAACCAATCAGATGAACAATCTACTGCGCATCATCTCCGATCTACAGGTGTCCTGTAACTACGGTAAGTTGCTTTCAGAAACCATATTCATTTTCAATTGATTATGTACATGTATATGTACATTTTCATGTTAATGTTCAGATCTCATTAAAAGAAAAAAGGAAATCTAAATTATAAACCTGAACACAGTGTATTGATGTGAGAATTTAAATGGCATTTTCACATTTCTTCGCCCCACAGATCATTTAGTCATGTTACCACACGTGCAGAAGTATTTGATGTCAGTGCGCTACATCGAGGAGCTCCAAAAGTTTGTGGAGGATGACAATTACACGTAAGTTACCCAAACACATTGCAATGCTCAGTAGCCTTTATTTAGCTGAACTGATTGTTTTGGGTGATTTTAGCTTTGTGTTCTGCCCTGCAATTTATTGCACTTCATAAACGTCTATGCCAGCTTTCACTTTAAACTACCCACATCTGTAAGACCCCCGTAAATCGAGACCCTCCCTGGTTTTAACACTTCATTTTGCACAGCTGCCTATACTATTTATTAAAACATGTGCCCACAGGCCATCCAAACACCCAATTTACCGGAGACAGCTGCACCAACTTGGCATGACTTTATGCTACAATATAATCCCTATTTCCTTTACCTCAGGCTTCATAAACATGTGAAGCCCATAATGTATTTTCCTAGTACAGCCTTATATAATATGGTTTTTTGAAAATTTTGCTATGTGGTGTGGTATGACAAATGAATGTTATGAATGAGATTTCGAAAATAGTATCATTTTTGGAAATGTTACATGCTGCACATGTTATGTATTATGCATACATGTGGCTTTCTGCCTCTACAAAGACAAGCATAGCATTGATGTTTTCATCATTATTAAATGAGTTTTCCCTGTTTCCTCCGGAGCTTTCTTCACTCCTACTGTGTGGTCCTGTCTGTCTGTCTCACAGAAAGGGCAGGTGGTTTTATTGCGGTCCAATTTCTTGCCGTCTAGACACTTATGAACGCAACATCAGGAATTGCAAAACTCTGGATCCCCATATTTCCACTGTTTCCATGTGGAAATGTCAAAGTTAATTTTCAGTTAGGTGGCTCTTTCAAGTGGTGTGTTGAAGTGTTGAAGACATTCATAAGATATTTTATAATCTTTTTTTATTTATAATTGTTTAATAATTATAATTTTATAAAAATGCATTAAAAAAAAATTGAACCTACAGTAATTTAAACTGCTGTTTTGGCACCAAGTGTTGGTTTGTAATTACTGACAAATTTATGTTTTCCCTAAATTAGGTTTATATATGCATATTGTACAATAACTTGTACAATATACATATCGAATGGTTAAGCTTCCCATGTGTCACAAGCTTTTATGCTTTTATATCAAATTATCAAAGTATTATTTGAATACATTCATTTGGATTATGTATTCATTTGGATACATTCAAGAAGGTCATGACCTCTGAAATGTAACGGGCCAAAATCACCATTTTAAGGGTCAATGCAGATATCTTATCTTATTTTTTCAGTGTCACGTGAAAGAAAAAAATGTACCACTTTTGTGGCAAGTGCGATATTTTTATTCTAATCTGATTTATGCAGACAGATAAAAGGCTGGAACTCAGTAGAGACTGTGATATATCAAGATCTTGAGTTGTTTCATTTTAGAAAAGCTGGATTATTTTGCCTTGGTGTAATTTTCCTCACTGAATCATTTCTGACTGGCGACAGTAATGAGTTAAAGCTGTTGCTCTGGTAAAGCTTTCAAACACGTCTCCATATGAGAAAATAAAGAAAGGCACCTTTTTGGCAAAGTGACATAATTCACACTTCTTTTCCATGCTTCGTTAAAAAATTACTCGCCTGGCTTACTTCAGTATCAGGTGAAACTTCTCAAGTGAAACTAGGCCATGCAGAGATAAACGTTTACATGGAGTCTGTACCATAACGAAAAACATGTCACGAAGATGTAGTGCGTATCAAGGGGATGGTGTAAATAAAGATGTTTGTAATTATTTTTCTTAAATCTTTATCTGGTTCTTGAACTTCAGTTGTTTTTATATAGTGTGTCTAGTTAAAAGATCACTAAAATAAAGTATTGTACAAAAGACAACCCAACAAAGTTGCTATTTATGAAAGTGTATTTATTGTACCATATTATTAAGTGCTCATATTTAGACATTCAGACAGTGACTGAGCTCCATGTGAAATTGTCCATGTGAATTGACAACACCAAAGGATACATGGCCGCCAGAGGAGGATGGGTTTGGTGGAATGGATGGGACTGCAGTATAATGGTTGTGTTTGGGGGAATGACATCATTGTCTGGCAGTCTGTGGGGTTGGAAAACCTCAGCGATCCTGGGTCACAGTCTTAAAATCCTTAGCCCATGCTTACAGCATGTCCTGCCATCTGGCACCGCTGTTACAGAGAGCTCTGTGGAGCTGGGCTTGAATAGAGAAGTTGTTTTCAGAAAACAGGGCCAGTTGTGCCTAATATTTTGTTGCTTTTTTTTTTTAGGGCTGCCAGTTTAACGCGTTAATTAATTAGTTATGAAAAGTAACATGATTAAAATATTTTAATGCAGTTAATGCACTGACCCCACCCACAGACCTGTACGTCATCTTACATTTCATACAGATGACTGTTGACAAATATGATGGAGGGCAAAATCTCCATAAATGCAGTTATGGCCTAAAATTCCAAGATATTGTGGCAAAAAATGCCCATGAGTTTTTGTCTCATATTTATATCATATGATATGCAATATCACATGAGCAGCGAGAGCAATATCACACGAGTGCAAATGTGATTTTATACAACAGTTCAGTAAATAAGTTAATATCGTGTTACATTTGAAACAGAAATTTGTAATATCTACTTGATACGTTCTCATTTAACACAATAATGGCTTTAAATTATCTTTTGTGGGTAATTTCACAGCCAAATTTAATTTGTGATTCATTAGATTCATTAATTGACACATCGTGTAATTAATTAGATTAAAAATTTGAATCGACTGACAGCCCTACTATTTTTTTTTTTATAATTTCTTTCAAAAACACTTCTGAACGGTGGGTCTGAGAGGTAAAAGTATGATGCGTACCAGGGCCTTATCCACCAGCAAATACTTGTGTGACATGTTATGACTAAATGTTTATATGTATGTATTCATTTATTTTCTATTAGTCAAAGAATCCTAAAAATGTATCAAAAAATATTAAGAAGCACAACTGTTTTCAACATTGATTATTATGAGAAATATTTCAATCAGTATTTTAGAATAATTTCTGGAAATGTTGAAAATTCAGCTTTGCCATCACAGGGATAAATTACATTTTAAAATGTATTACAATAGAAAACAGGTATTTTATATTGTAATATTATTTCACAATATTGCAGTTTTCCTGTATTTCTGATACACACACTCTCATCATACATGCAAGATTTGTCAAGCATGGGGAAAACAAATAGAACAATTAAATACCTGAATGAATTTTTGCCTTGATGAATTTGCTCAAGTATGTGTTACTTTGTTTCTTTGTCTATGACAAAAAGTGCAAAATGTAAAATTGAAATATGTTGCAATCGAAATTTGCTTTGCTTGAGAAAACTTGAAAATATACAGTTTCATTTGATTCATAGTACATTTAAAGTAATGTTAATATTAGCCAGCTGGTGAACTCATTCTCTAAAATCACTTGGGTATGCAGAGCATTCGCGGCTATATGGACTACGCACCCTAATATTTGTGCACACACACAAACATTACCCAGTTTTAAAATGTTTTGGGGAATATTAAGGGGCGAAGCTCAGTGCAAAATGGAAAATCACAGCCTAACTAGCAAATGCTAACCTTAACTAGCTTAGCCAACTTTCACGACCCTACGTCATTTTACAGTTATTGTTTTTGTGCTTTGTTCCAAAAACTATACTCTTTCTGTAAAAAAAATCAGTATTATCTTTTCCCATAATAGTGTCCTTTTCAAACACAATTATTCAACTCTATGTATAAGCATAATGATGAATAATGATACAGATGAATACTGTGACTGTGAGAGAAACTTACTAAGTCTAAACTCTGTTGTCAAAAAATTGTGTTGTCTTAATATGATATTATTTTATTGACTATAACCCTGTCACAACTCTTTTGTACAGACTATCATTGAAGATTGAGCCTGGGAACAGCTCACCTCGTCTGGTATCCTCCAAAGAAGACATTGGAGGTAAAGTCTTTATCCCTTCATCCTTTCAGTGTACTTTTCTCAAAAACTCCTCCTGGAAGTGGTTAACTCTGCTCTTTTTTTTCTGAGTTTTGATTACCAGTGGAAAAATGGAGGATCATCAGTAATTCGGCTAAAGTACCTCAGCTATACCTGACTGGGGAGGTGCTGCATGGACTGCATTATGTCTGGAAGTCGTTGATAGTTAGAGAGATTCTGCAGATGTGAGAGTTGGAGGGGCAATGAAAGAGTGAGACCCATGTAAACTAGCATTTTCAGGGTGATGTAGATCAGTCCCTCAGACGCTTGTTTAAACAGAGTGACTTTTCTTCAATTATTCCATGAGCTTATTCTTCTCAGTCTGGCAGATAAAAACCACCTGCTGTCAGTAGAGTGGCTCTGGAGGAGCCGTCTTTCTGGATCATTGTGGTCTTTGGTAACTTTCAGAAAGACCTTTGAAGGTTAAAGTTAACTGTTGACTTAAAATGCATAAGCTTAAGTCGTCTTCTCACAAACATTGAAGTTTGTGGCCGTGGTTCTTTCAAAGTTTACATAAACATCCAAAATATACAAAACACAAATTGTTTGTAAAAATGCATTGTGGAGTGAGTAAAATATATTTGTGCCTGGAAAATAAACATTTTTACTACTTTAAAAACAAGTTATTATTTTATTACTGAAACTTGATTCATTTGTGCAGTAAATTTAAAATAAATAATAAATGTCCTAGCTAACATTAACAAGAATGGCACATTTTAACATCCATTGTGCAAGAGTAGTTTTCAGTTTTATGCACTAATGACAGAAATGTGGCTTATGGGTGAACGCCAGAGCTGTATAGAGTAGAAATAGGTTTTAAAAGTGTGTTTGGTCCTTGTACCTCAAGGCAAGCATCTGAGGTTAATGAGAGTTTGAATGAGATCATGGTGTATGTCAGTTCCTCTCATAAGAGGCAGAGCAATTAGGATGTTTCCTATTTCTGACTATCAGATGGTGGAGTGGGAAATTGAACTGCACTGTGCATTTTATGGTTGTAACAGCTGTGGCAGAACTGGACAAACACATGGCGACATCTAGGTGGAAATTGGTTATGGAAAGAATCTGATTTTTTGTACTACTGCAGTTTTTATGTGTAAGTTGTACGATGACATCATTGGTTTTTCTCATAGACTCAGAAAGCATTGTGAAAATGAATGTATATTATTATTATTTATTTTTTTATTTTTTTGGTAACATTTTAGTATAGGGACCTATTCTCACTATTAACTAGTTGCTTATTAGCATCAATATCACATGAGCAGCGAGAGCAATATCACACGAGTGCAAATGTGATTTTATACAACAGTTCAGTAAATAAGTTAATATCGTGTTACATTTGAAACAGAAATTTGTAATATCTACTTGATACGTTCTCATTTAACACAATAATGGCTTTAAATTATCTTTTGTGGGTAATTTCACAGCCAAATTTAATTTGTGATTCATTAGATTCATTAATTGACACATCGTGTAATTAATTAGATTAAAAATTTGAATCGACTGACAGCCCTACTATTTTTTTTTTTATAATTTCTTTCAAAAACACTTCTGAACGGTGGGTCTGAGAGGTAAAAGTATGATGCGTACCAGGGCCTTATCCACCAGCAAATACTTGTGTGACATGTTATGACTAAATGTTTATATGTATGTATTCATTTATTTTCTATTAGTCAAAGAATCCTAAAAATGTATCAAAAAATATTAAGAAGCACAACTGTTTTCAACATTGATTATTATGAGAAATATTTCAATCAGTATTTTAGAATAATTTCTGGAAATGTTGAAAATTCAGCTTTGCCATCACAGGGATATTGGTTTTTCTCATAGACTCAGAAAGCATTGTGAAAATGAATGTATATTATTATTATTTATTTTTTTATTTTTTTGGTAACATTTTAGTATAGGGACCTATTCTCACTATTAACTAGTTGCTTATTAGCATGCCTATTATTAACATATTGCCTGTTTATTAGTACTTATAAAGCACATTATTAATCCTACCCAATACCTAAACCTAACAACTACCTTACTAACTTTTAATAAGAAGCAAATTATGAGTTTATTGAGGCAAAATTCATAATTAATGGTTTGTTAATAGTGAGAATTGAATCTTAAAATAAAGTGTGACCATTTAAAAAATAAATAAATAAAAAATCTGGGATGTCAAGTTTAATTAATTGTGATTTGATTTACATAAAATCCTCCTTCACTTCATTTTTTTGTTACAGTATATGATGTGACAGTGTCTCTAAAACTAAGCATGTAATTTAAGATACTCTTTGGGAGACATTTTTATTCTAATATTGACAATATTATATTTTACTTTATTTTACTATTTGTGATCCTGGACCACAAAACCAGTCATAAGGGACAATTTTTTTAAACTGATATTTATACATCATCTGAAAGCTGAAATAAGCTTTCCATTGATGTATGGTTTGTTAGGATGGGACAGTATTTGGCCGAGATACAACTATTTGAAAATCTGCAATCTGAGGGTGCCAAAAAATCAAAATATTGAGAAAATCGCCTTTAAAGCTGTCCAAATGAAGTCCTTAGCAATGCATATTACTAATCAAAGTAATTGTTGGCTATTGCTACAAATATACCCATGCTACTTATGACTGGTTTTGTGGTCCAGGGTCACATTTTGTTTCATAATTCCAACATTACATAGTGTGTGTACTAAGACCATGTGAAACAGATCATCAGATGATTATTTATTAATTCGTGCATTATATTTATGCAGTTTTGATCATATATCTTAGCTAAATTTAATAAGGCGAAATGTAGAGTCAGCTGATCATAAAATAGCCCCTAACAGGTTAATCAGGACCCCATCCCAGTAAAATCAATTAATCACATACTATAATTGCTAATACTTGAAAAATTAATTTGAGATATCACCCACTTAGATTACATTTGGTCTGATTATGGGGATCACTTAATTTCATTTCACATTCATTTGAATACTAATGACAAATTGATAAAACATTAAAATTGGATTAAAATAGAATATTTTGATGTTGCCAGTGTAATCATATCCATCATATAAATTTAATTATGATTTTCTGTTAATAAACATTGTACTCTTGCTGTTGAATGTGTAAACATCCTTTGGTACTGTATATTTCATAACATGTTGGTATTAATTTCTATTGACACTCTTGTAAATACTACTCTGTTGGGCACTAAACTAGATGTTTTCTTGGCCCAGATATCTAGTGTTTTAAAGGCCTCTAATGTTGCGATATTTACAGGCATTAGAGCTAGTCACTTCCAATTGTTCGTTGGGAACAGGGTCGGATCTACCGGGGTGGCAACTGCCACCCTAAGAAAAAGCTGTGCCACCCCACCTGCCACCCCAAAATTATCACAGAATAAAATATAAATTTAAGCAGTGTTTCATGTGCTACTTTTCAGCCGCGGCGATGACAGAGTACGCAAAATAATGGCAAAAAACACGTCTTTCAATAAACTGTGCACGATGGTTGCACACGCACGCAGCGTGCCAGTGTAGTCGGCTTCATTAACAAATGACACTTATGAACCGGAGTCAAAACCACAAAGCGCGGCCCAGTTCACTACTAACGAATTGTTTATACATTTGTTCGTGAATCAGATAATTACTGCTTCTCAGCTAACTCAGAAGTCCTTTGAGAAATCTAATCCCATCCTGATATGTCTGAGATGCATCGCGTAATTGTTTGGTGATCCGATTCTCCGACCGCTCGCTCCACTTTCATCATGTATATAAGCCGTAGCAATAACATGAAATCAATAAGAAGATGCCGATCACGGAAACTAATAGCAGAATTAGGAAAGAATCTAGTCGTATTGCAGTTTTCTCGATTGTTAATATAACTGATTTTAGTTGGCACTTTTTTTCCAAACCATTAATTCAGTTTTCAAAACAAAGACACATTTCTCAAAAAGTTTAACAATGAGTAAGTTAAACATTAGGTAGCAAAACTGATGACACATCAATCAGAATCTCTGCATCCTAACAACGGAGAGAGGAGAGAGCTGAGTCCAGAGCCGATCCTTCCTATACGCAAACTACACAAGCTGCGTAGGGCCTCCGAAACACCAGGGGGCCCTCTTGCTCTCAAAGATGATTTAATTTTAGTTGTAGTTTTTGAATTTGGCCAGCGGTTATGAAAACATGAATGATCATCTCAAAGATTATTTAATTTTAGTTTTGTTTTTGAATTTGGCCAGCGGTTATGAAAACATGAATGGTAATTTCTTTTAATGCGGTGCGCTGTCTCCCTTTCTATGTAAAAATCAGTCAAATCATGTAATGTGAATGCCATACAGTCTTGCTCGAGACTAAAAAAACGAGTTGAAAGTGTACCGAGCTGCGGAAGAGACACTGTTTCTCAAGCGCTTTCCGAGAGCGCGACTTGAGACAGAGTGAAACACGGACAAATGCGTTTCCCCACTCCACCGCCCAGTTTTGCGTAGGGCCCCTAGAAGTATAGGATCGGCACTGGCTGAGTCAATCATGATCTACAAGGGTTTTTATACTTACACATACAGTATAATTACAGTTCAGTACCAGTACATTAGATAATGGAAATTTAACTATTCTATACAGTAAACGTCTCGGTTACGTATGGTAACCCTCGTTCCCTGAAGGAGGGAACGGAGACGTCACGTCGGATGACCGACAAATTGGGATCTCGCTTAGAGAGACCAATCTACTTCGAGTGTAAACTAAACGAGCCAATGCACATTGGCATGCGATTATTGCATCCAGCTGCTGCTGATCACAGCGTGAGTATAAGTAGGCAGCAGATGCAGCGCATATTCAGGTTTTCGCTGAGGAGCCGAGCCGGTGAACCAGCCGCTCAGCGGTGGTACAGGAGCTGTGGCGACGGG
>NW_015549630.1:64946-86132 GCF_001515605.1 Sinocyclocheilus anshuiensis | reverse complement strand
TAACAGGAATTAATATTATGGCAAAGGTGTTTGCAAATGTTTGCTTTTGAGATGTGTTTGTGATATTTTGAATGCAGTGCTTCATTTTGCAAGAGATGTGAGGCATTTTGCATTTTGTTTGTGCAATTCTTGGAGTTGTGTGTAAAGTTTTGAAAAAGGAGGAAAAGTTTTGAAAATGTGTGTAAGCAGTTGAAAACTGGTAGAAAACTGGTAGAAAAACTGTAATAACTAGATTGAAAAGTTTGAAAGACAAATTTATGCTGGCTTGTCTTAAAGTTTTGTTTAAAAACGTAAATGGTTTGGTCAGTTGTAGATGTTCTAGATGTTTGCTAAAGTGTTGCTAGTTGGTTGCTAGGATATTCTGGGTGGTTGCTAGGCTCTTGCTATGCAGTTGCTGGGGTGTTGCTAGAGTATATGGTTGATATACTTTAGTTTGTTCTGGGTGATTACAGACATTCCCACCTCTGTTAATAACAGAAAATCAAACATTGTTTTCAAAACTGATCCCGTTTCAGTGCTTTGATATTATTGTATTTATTTCTAATGCTAGGAAATTCAAAAGTTTTTGTTGCTCTTAAACTTGCACTAAAACGTGATTTATACCATCTAAGTAGCCTATGTAATTTTAATAGAACCGCATGTCTTCTTTGGTGATACAAGCTCAGAAACATTTATAACCTTTTGGAAGTTTTTTTATTGTGTATTGACTTGGTGCCATGATGGATATTGAAATGTTGTTATTTATTTTTCATTTTAAACAGTAGCCTATAGATGATTACTTAATGGTAATACAATATTCGTGAACACAACTGTATGTCAGACCATAAATCCCCAAAAACTATGCATGGGGGCTTGCTTTGGTGTTGCCACCCCTCATAGACCCCATGCTACCCCATTGCCACCCTAAAAATTATTTTCTAGATCCGCCCCTGGTTGGGAACAAAGTCTGGTTTCATTTAGGTAAGGGCTCTTCTTACCCATTATGAGACTTATTAACCTACTATAAAAGACAGTGGGGAATGTCATAATTAACATACTCCTAATAATAATCCAAAGCCATTTCCAGCATTGCCACACATCCCCCTCTGGTTTGACTTTACAGTGGAAAAGGCCTATAAACATGACTGCAGGGAACATTTTCACTGGCTGTCCGCTTATTTTTTGCTACTTTGGAGTGGTATTCTTGTTTACCAGGCCGGTAATACTGTGGCTGGGTTGAGAAATGAGCCATCCTCTTTGACACAAAGCCTAACTTTCTGCTGTGGAACTATGGGACTGTTTTCAAATGTTAGCCTTCTGAGAGCCATAATTATCCACATGCAGCTTTAATAGGTGCTAGTAAGCATTTTATGGTTGTTAGTTTTGAATAGCACGGGAATGGGCTTTACGAATGCAGATCCGGTCTACATATAACTTTTTCAATAAGCAAGGAGATCTATGACAATTAGTATGTGAGTTTGTGTACCGTATTTACTTGGAGGTATAAGTGTTGTCATAAGTATAAATGTGTGTGTGTGTGTGTGTGTACAGGACCCTCAGAAGAGTCTGTCTCAGTGCGGTATAACCGACGACCAACCTGTCCTGATACATCAGTGGTTGCCCACCTTCCAACACCACCTCCTGCCCGACACAGGAAGAGCCACAGTCTGGGGAACAAGTAGGTATCCCACTACATTATGAGAAAAGTTCACCCCTCACAACACATATGACAAGTGTGAAAAAGTACACTTTAGCATACGTTTAAAAAGAGTTTATTTCAAAAATAGTATACATGTAATATACATAAGTGTGAACTGAACAGACACTGAATTGTATATTAATAGCAATGAGTGAAAATGTATGTATTATAGTTTAAATTTATGTTAAATGCAATTAGCTGAACTGTAGTGTGCTTTATTGACCCACTTAAGTAGGGCCTACAGTAAGTACTTTTTTTTATATTTTCATAATTATTTCACTTATCTTTTAAAACATGGTTAAAGGGATAGTTCACCCAAGAATGAAAATTCTGTTATCATTTACTCATCCTCAGGCTATTTCAAACCTGTATGAATATCTTTCTTCTGCTGAACACAAAAGAAAATATTTTGAAGAATGTAACCAAACAGTTGCTGGTCCCCATTGACTTCTATAGTATTTTTGTCCATACTCTGGAAGTCAATGGGAACCAGCAACTGTTTAGAGACCAACATTCTTCTAAATATCTTTTTTTTTATGATCTAAAGAAGAAACAAACTCATACAGGTTTGGAACAACTTGAGGGTGAATAAATGACTTATAAGCCATTTTAAATATATTTGTAATTACACAGTTGTAATAATGATGTTGCAATTTAGTGCTTTTAAAATATATTAACTTCAAATGTAATATCAAACATGTGCTTTAGTATGCTAGTCAACACATTTAGTCTTTAGGTACTCTTAAGAGGCCTTTTATTTCATTAATATTATATTATCTGCAAGTAGAAATATACTTTCAACATCTGAAGTACACTACAAGTACATATTCAATACAACTAAGTGCACTTCTTTTTTACAAGGGAACACGGTGCCTAATCTGACTGATTGTCTTTGTGTTTCAATTCTGTCATCTCTTCTCAGTATGATGTGCCAGTTTGGTGTGGTGGAGAGTAAAAGTGCGACATTCCCTGCAAAAGAAAAGGCTCGACACCTACTGGACGACAGCTTCTTAGAGTCTCACAGTCCTGTCAGAAACCACACACACGATTCAGTATTTACCAACGGCATCTCACTTGGTACTACAGTTTATTCCTCTTATACACACCCTCATATCTCAGTCTTTGTCCCACTAACACAAGATTAATGTGTTAGGATATCTGCATCCTAATTTAAAGGTGTTCTCTTTTACCACCATAAAATATGACTGCTGTGTTGAAACTGTGTTTGCATTTATGATTTTTCACCACTAGATGACAGTAGTGTTCAAGCCTTTGTTATTACAGTGGGTTATTGTCTTTCACAAACACCACATTGATTTTTTTCAAAATAGACTTGACATCTTCACCATGGAATATTTCTGCCACCACCTTTCATTCATTTATTCTAAGAGAAAGAAAATGATTTTGTTTTGTCCTGACCTTCATATTTTTTTGGTCTGTCTGCAGGCAGTAGAGAGAGCTCTTTTAGTGATGAATTATCAAGTACAGTTGAGAGGTAAGGCAAATTATACATCATGATTATAAATTAGAATAGAAAATTAATTGCATTTATTATATTTCTGTTTAGTTTTTTTTCTGAGTTCAGGTCTATATTTATATATACACAATCTTAAATCACAACACATTAACAACATTTGCAGTTCTAACTCTGTTCAGAATCTCAGCTGTTAACATGTTTCTTATTTATTTGTGACGCTTTCGTTTTCTTAAAACAAATGAAAAACACATTCCTCTTCCTGACCACTTTCAGAGGACGTATGTACGCGACACTTGGTCCAAATTGGCGAGTCCCAATCTGTAACTCTCCCAGAAGTAGAAGTTATATTTATAGGTAGGAATATAGCTGTTACCTGTGTCCCTAAAAACTGAAGTTAATGCTGTTGTCTTTCTTAAACAATTATTTTAATCTTCTTATCTTTGTTTCCTTCTTGATTTACTGTACATATCCTCATCACATACTTGAGTTGTTCTGCTGCAGGACATATTGATCTCAGTGTTTTATATGACCTGAGGAAAAAAATTATTTTCTTGCTTCCCCAGTACCCCAGGGGCAGTTTCCAGCTATGAATGCAGTTCTCTGAGCAGTATAACCATTGAAGGGCCCCTGCGAAGAAAGACACTGATGAAGGAGGGTAAAAAACCCACTGTAAGTGTGCAGTAAAATTTACCTGTAAAATGTTAAATGTTAAACATGAGCCAGTATTTTTACCCTGTAGCCCACTTATGATCAATAGGTTAACTTGGATGAATTTATTAGATTAGATATGGCTTTGATGCGTTTGTAAATCTCTCATTTATATAAAGTTAAGATTATTGTCAGTATAAACATGAAATGTATTGTAGACTTTATCTAGATATGTTTGTGGTTTGAGGATTTTACCTTAAGTTTATTAAGTTTGCATAGTTAAGTGACAACTTATTATGACTTGCCTCTCGTGTGCAGAAGTGAAAGGCCTTGCTCAAATGACTTTTATAATTACATGAAATGTTTTCCAACCATGATTGACCTTACTAAACGTATGAAGAAATATTTTAAAATCTTGGCATGGAATCATATACAAGCAATCAAGTACAGGTGCATCTCAATAAATTAGAATGTCGTGGAAAAGTTCATTTATTTCAGTAATTCAACTCAAATTGTGAAACTCGTGTATTAAATAAATTCAGTGCACACAGACTGAAGTAGTTTAAGTCTTTGGTTCTTTTAATTGTGATGATTTTGGCTCACATTTAACAAAAACCCACCAATTCACTATCTCAACAAATTAGAATATGGTGACATGCCAATCAGCTAATCAACTCAAAACACCTGCAAAGGTTTCCTGAGCCTTCAAAATGGTCTCTCAGTTTGGTTCACTAGACTACACAATCATGGGGAAGACTGCTGATCTGACAGTTGTCCAAAAGACGATCATTGACACACTTCACAAGGAGGGTAAGCCACAAACATTCACTGCCAAAGAAGCTGGCTGTTCACAGAGTGCTGTATCCAAGCATGTTAACAGAAAGTTGAGTGGAAGGAAAAAGTGTGCCTTGTGAGGATTGTCAAGCAAAATCGATTCAAGAATTTTAGTGAACTTCACAAGGAATGGACTGGGGCTGGGGTCAAGGCATCAAGAGCCGCCACACACAGACGTGTCAAGGAATTTGTCTACAGTTGTCGTATTCCTCTTGTTACGCCACTCCTGAACCACAGACAACGTCAGATGCGTCTTACCTGGGCTAAGGAGAAGAACTGGACTGTTGCCCAGTGGTCCAAAGTTCTCTTTTCAGATGAGAGCAAGTTTTGTCTGGAGGAAGGGTGGAGAAGCTCGTAGCCCAAGTTGCTTGAAGTCCAGTGTCACAGTCTGTGATGATTTGGGGTGCAGTGTCATCTGCTGGTGTTGGTCCATTTTGTTTTTTGAAAACCAACGTCACTGTACCCGTTTACCAAGAAATTTTGGAGCATTTCATGCTTCCTTCTGCTGACCAGCTTTTTGAAGATGCTGATTTCATTTTCCAGCAGGATTTGGCACCTGCCCACACTGCCAAAAGCACCAAATGTTGGTTAAATGACCATGGTGTTGGTGTGCTTGACTGGCCAGCAAACTCACCAGACCTGAACCCCATAGAGAATCTATGGGGTATTGTCAAGAGGAAAATGAGAAACAAGAGACCAAAAAATGCAGATGAGCTGAAGGCCACTGTCAAAGAAACCTGGGCTTCCATACCACCTCAGCAGTGCCACAAACTGATCACCTCCATGCCACGCCGAATTGAGGCAGTAATTAAAGCAAAAGGAGCCCCTACCAAGTATTGAGTACATGTACAGTAAATGAACATACTTTCCAGAAGGCCAACAATTCACTAAAAGATTTTAGTGAATTTTATTTTATTGGTCTTATGAAGTATTCTAATTTGTTGAGATAGTGAATTGGTGGGTTTTTGTTAAATGTGAGACAAAATCATCACAATTAAAAGAACCAAAGACTTAAACTACTTCAGTCTGTGTGTATTGAATTTATTTAATACACGAGTTTCACAATTTGAGTTGAATTACTGAAATAAATGAACTTTTCCATGACATTCTAATTTATTGAGATGCACCTGTATAATTACAGTGTTTGGTAACATCTCTGACTCACTCTGCCTTGCAAGTTCCAAGTAAGGGTTTTGTTGTTTCTTTCTTTCTTTTTTGTTTTTGTTTGTGATCTTTAGTGCATGGCAAGAATCTCACAGAATACCATCCTACAAATAGGCATATACAATACAGTGTTGCACACTGGTACATCTTCAGTTACAAAATATCCTTAGGATAGAATGTCCTGCCATTTGTCTGGTTTTTCTATGTGCCAGAATGCTGGACACTTATGAGTTAAATATTAAAGATGTGGTGACTATGCCAAATCTGAAAAATTTTGATAGAATGAGGAAAAAACAAAAAGGGTTTATTTTATGTCGACAAGCCAAAGCATGAGTACTTGCAAAGTACACAACTTAATACTTTGATTCAGCAAGGTTACAATAAATTGATCAAAAGTGACACTACAGAGTTTTCCGTTGTAAGAAAAGATTTATATTTCAAATAAATGCTGTTGTTTTGAAAGTTCTGTTTAAAGAATGCTGAAAAGATGTATCACGGTTTCCACAAAAATATTAAGCAACACAACTGAACAGGCTAGAACTAAAGTAGGGGTGCTAATGAGGGACAGACAGGTGAGGAGAATCAACTAATGAGGAGGACACAGGTGAACTGACTAACATAATCAAACACAGGGAAAAATTGGGTCACGGAACACATGAGGAATGAAAACACAACAAAAGTTCATGAAAACTAAAAAGAACAGAATATAAGTGTGACATGAAAGGGGATCTATTATGCCCCTTTTTTACAAGATGTAAAATAAGTCTCTGATGTCCCTAGAGTGTGTACGTGAAGTTTTAGCTCAAAATACCCCACAGATCATTTTTATAGCTTGTTTAAGTTGCCACTTTTAGGGTATGAGCCAAAACGCGCTGTTTTTGTCTTTGCCCTTTTAAATGCAAATGAGCTGGTGCTCCCAGCCCCCTTTTCAGAAGAGGCGGAGCTTTAAAAGCTAATGCTCCTGCCAGCACACCGGCAAACTGAAACTGTCAGAAACTCTCAAGCGATCGACTCACATTGCTTTCATATGCTTTTTTTAACTACCGCATTCCTATTTACGATCATTCTGGTAGCACATGAAGGCAGCATCAGTGAAAACAGGCAGAGACAATGGTAGCTTTAGCAACCATTAGCCTTACAGAGTGCCAAGAAGCTTTTTCAGAAAGGCAATTTGAAAACAATATAAAGCGCTTACTTTGTCTGGATCTGACATTCGCACACAAAGCGTTGGTATTGATCCCACTTTCATAATCAGACTTTGTCCAGCACAGTGTCCTTAGCAGCTCAGATGGACTCCTATGTTCATTGGTGCATCGCAAAAACACAACACTCGTAATGCCTCTTTGGCGCTGACATGTGGTGCATTCCAAATGGAATATATCCCATCAAAAACTGAAAAACCCTTTGAAGGGATTAGGGCATAGGGATGAGCCCTTCCGAATGGAACGCAGGGATTGTGTATCTCCAGTAACTGCTGCTTCTCACTCAGAACTGTGTCTATGCTAATAGGTCAGAGTGTCACAAATGGGCAGGGCTTTTTTCCCCTATGGTAACGTGTACCTAGGGAGAAATCTGGAATGGCTTGTTCTGAGAGATAGTTATTGAGATTATAAAAAAAATGAGTGGGTGGATTTTTACCATAACAAGCTAGTTGTTTTCACACACTGCAGCCACACAACGTGTTCAATCACCTTATAAAAGTGATTTTTGCATAATAGGTCCCCTTTAACATTGATAATGAATCTTAAATCTTAAGCAGCAAATCATCATATTAGAATGATTTCTGAAGGATCATGAGACACTAAAGCCTGGAGTAATGGCTGCTGAAAATTCAGCTTGCTATAACAGGAATAATTACATTTTAAAATATATTCAAAAACAACAGTTACAATTATAATTGTTATTATAAATATTACAAATGACTTTCAAGTACAATAAAAACTTTTGCCCTAGGTACACTGTAAAAATGACTAATTTTAATAGTAAAATATCACCTGTTTTTTTCTTATCAGTGCATCAGTTATGTGGCTTACATGCTGTTAAATCCATTATAAATGGCAGAATCCATGTCTTTACTGTGTAGATGTTTAAACCAAATATGTAATCAATCATGACATTTTATTTTGCACGTCCAAAACCATTTGTAGTGCTGCCTGTCTTGGCCAGGTCTTCATTGTTGGAGGTCTAAATGTCAGTGTGACTGCCCCAATTGATAGTTAATAATAAAGAAATAAAGATGGATATACAGTACATAAAATAGTCATGTCTGTTTGAGTTTTTAGAGAAGAGCACTTGGTCTGTCTCTTAAGCTGATTTGCACTTTTATTTTCTTCCATGTCAGCTCTCATCCTGGAAGCGCTACTGGATTGTCCTATCTGGCTCCATTCTCATCTATTTTGGTTCTAAAGCTCTAAGAGCAAATGAGCGAAGACATGTGAGTGATTAAATATTCTCTCAATTCAATTCAATTTTTTTTTTACTTATGAAGTGCCATCTAAGCTATTAGTCAGACTTTAACTGGTCGAATAATAAAAATAAAAAGTGTTGCCTATGTTTATGCTAATTAAAACTATTTAATTATTTCAACCAATCTAATTCAGTTCAGCTTTAAGAACTTATCGTTTAGATTATTTATGCTAAGGGAAATTCCAGTACTCTTTTGAATTCAAGCTTAAATTAAGTTTACTTGGCTTAACCTCCTTGTAATTGTGCCTTTTTGTCTTAAGTATAAATCCAGGCCATGTAAAAAGATCACACTCACAGGTTGGATGGTGGTTCTGCCAGAAAACCCTGAACATCCAAATATTTTCCAGCTTACTGATCCTGAAAGAGGTATTGTTTTTCATCTGTCTACAACTCATGCATGAACATATAATGTATGTGACTTAAAATATAATTCTTCACAAACATAAACTGTTTCACACTGTGATAAAATAGCTACAAAACAATGTTTATGGCTATTTTTCATTCATTTGCTGCATACGACATACAAATGTTTGACATAAAAATGCTTTTGTGCTTTTATACTTTATATTTCGATTCAAAACAAACATTCGTTTCGCAATCATCGTTTCGCAATCACAAAAAATGCTTTAATTGTGTGGCATTTTAAAACTCTCACCAACCGTCACTGAAATGTCATGCCACTTCCCAGATTGAAGGTGTGAATCAGAAACTTTTGGAGTACTTTCACTTAGTATGGCATTGTAAGCGGCAGGCAGGTGATGGATAAATTCTTCAATTTGGTAGGTTTCAGAAATGAAAGAAAACTGGAACATTGTGAAAGATCATCTAAAAGTGATCATGATGCTCTTGTTTTTTTTGTGTGTTTTTTTTTTTTGTCTGTCAGCTGTTGTGTTATCTGTTTTGTCATTGAACGTATTTGCCATTTAAATGTAGAGAAAAAAGTTCTGTAATATCCTGATGAGGTTCCAGGAAATAGTTTGAATCAAACAGCATTATCTTGATGTGTGAGCACTGGCTTCATGTAGACCTTGATATGTATACAAATGATCTTCTACTGAAAGATGACCAAGTCCAGATGGTTTGTTTAAACATGAAAATATTTGACATAAAAAATGAGTCATTGCTACATAGAGTTGATTCAGCAAATTACTTTATGGCTTTATAAATGGCAGATTTGCAATGTCACACAACTTAATTTGAAAAAACCCATACAAGTTCAATTGTTTTAATCTGTGGTTCAGGTAATGTTTACAAGTTCCAGACTGGATCACGTTTCTCTGCGATTATCTGGCACAGACATTTAGCCGAGGCGTGCAGGAGTACAAGACCACAGGTAAGTGTATCGTGATTCGTGACACAAAATTTCTCATGTAAAATAAATATGTGTAATTAACCGTTATATGCAGGAATGTCACATTGTTTTCCACAGATACCAGCAAACCTCATGTCCTTTGAATAGCTGCTTTTTGGGAAGTGGAATACAGATGAAGAGAATAAACCTCATGGAGAAAGACATTGCAGAAGAGTTTATGCGAGGGGGCAGCATGCTGGACCTAACATAGTTGGAAATGTGGCAGCTGTATCTGTTGAAAAAGTCCAAAAGTGTTTCAGACATTGTTGACACAGCTGTACTGAGAGAGGATGGCCTTGTGTCTTCAGTTTAGTGGTAACACTTTACAATAAGGTTCAATTTGTTAGCATGATATAAAGGAATAGCTCACTCAAACATGAAAATATACCCACCCACCCTCAGGCCATCCAAGATGCACAGTAGACGAGTTTGTTTCTTCATCAGAACAGATTTGGTCAAATTAGAATCACATCACTTGCTCAGCAATGCATCCTCTGTAATGAATGGGTGCCGCTTCTGGCCAAAATACCAGTTCATAATCCATAATAACACTTCCTTCAGTGAAAAAGTCTGTAAACAGCGCTTGATCTAAGCGTAGTTCTCTTCTGATTCAGAATTTTTCACTGGAAAAAGCAATATCATGGATAGAGGACTCATATTTTAGCTGGAAGCAAGTTTGAAGTTGTTTGGAAGATAATGATAATGAATTCATTAATGCATTGCAGCCATTTTTATAGCATTTATCCATCTAAGTTAATGTTTGTTTATAAATATACTACTGTTAATCCTATCCATATTTTTTCATAATACATTCAAGTTAATTTATACAATCATATATAACTGATGTTAACAAATTGAAACCTTATTGTTAGTTTTACCTGACGAACCTAAAGGTACATGTGAAATATCTTGTAAATGACATGTATAAAATAACATTGTCCAATAGATGTCTTCATGTGATTAAGTGCCAAAATTACGACCTTTGTATTATTAAATCTCCTAGAATTCTGTTCAATTCATGTTAGATGTTAGAGAGCAAAAGTGAAAGCATTAAATCCCTGGACAATGAGCATGCATACAACATTTATGACAGCACTTCATAAGAGGAGCCAAAAAAGTGCACTGTATAAAGGGAAATTTGTTACATAAAGGGAATTGCACATTGACACAATAATGGCATTTAAATGGCAAATTTGGATTATTAAACATGTAATGTCACACGGGTATCAGGAAATACGTGCCAGTGTTAATGTGGTGTAGTTCAACTCAAAGTTCTGTAGTGTATTTACTTGTGGACAAAATATGAGTGATGTCCGATTGTATGTCTTGACATCATGAAGTGGGCAGGACCCAAAAGGTATATAGTTCTGGATGCTGATCAGGTTTTATAGAGATACTGTTGTAAAATGTACATGTAAATGAAGTTCCGGGAGAATGTGAAGGGAAGCAACTGTCTTGTCTTGTCAAAGTCTTTTGGTCAGAGCCATGTATAATGTATTCATTGGAGAAACAACAATTCACATCTAATACTTGTGTAGAATTATTTTTGTTATTATTTCTTTATTCATTTAAATGGTATACATCAAGAGGTCTGTACAAATTGTAAAGTACATAAAGTGTAGTAATTTGCAGAGTCACAAATTTTTATAAGGTGTAGGAATGAGACTCATTCTTCCTCAAAGGTGACATTAAGGCACTAAATGTGAAGTGTAGAATGCTTTGTATATTGCAAATTGCAAATGGAGATTATACTTTGTTTGATTGTTCTGTCAATTTTCTGGAACATGCATGGATGTTTTGAACTAACAGGTTTTTTTGTGTCACTTTAGTATCAGTATAAATGTGTACACACTATCGAGGCATGTACAGGAACTACTCCAGGAAAAGCTGTGAATCTGTTATTCAAAAATTGGATCAGGCTTTGAATCTTCAAACAGTACAGAACCACTTACAACAAGACTACAACATATGATAAAGATGACAGATGAAATGCCGCTCTCACAGATTTTGTTCGATTTTGAGTCACGTAAGCAACCATGTTATCAGCAAGTACAGTATTACTAAGTGGTAGCTACCTCTTTATTCTTTCTTTTTGGGGGGTTATGGTTACCATACCATCTGAAAGTTCACATATTTCTGTATATTTCTGTCCTCTGCTAATGACTGAGTTTTGGATGTTCTATTCGGTTCTCACAATGTGATGTCATTGAATCTTTATAGGTCTATAATGAGCCTAGACATTTTACTAACTCAATACTTGTGTGTTTTGTCTTTATGGAAATATATGCCTAATGAGAAAAATTGGTATGGTTTGACTTATTTCGCGCTTACACACTATATGACATATTTCCTCTCGTATCTTTTACTTCGTAGTTCCTGTAAATTCTCGTCTCAGGGTAGTTTTGTCTTTGGAAATCAGAATCACATTACATTCAAATACATTCTCATCTCATCTGAACACATTTTACTCTTATACTAAATTTAATCTATTCTAAAACAACATTCCATTTCTCCTAAGAACTCGGTAAATGTAGTTTTGAAACAAGAAAAAAAAAATATGCATAATTCCCTACTACAAGGTGACAGTATGTTAAATGTATATGTCTGAATTCACAGTATATTCTTAGGCAAAAGTACCCTGATGACCTACTGCTACCGGCAAGATTCTCAAGTGACGAGATACAACTGACACCGTAGGTTCAGCATTCCAGAAGATGAGTTTGGGTGTAGGGTGTTTGCTGTACACAGGCTGTACACAACTGACTGGGTTTTTCAAACCGGTTTTTAAAGCAATAAGCCCCAAGAAGCCGTGGTTTACAGTGAATTTATAACAGCTAAGGGGGATTGTTAGGTAAAAAACCCTTAGCTGTTATCAGGGGCGTCAGACTGGGGGTAAAACCAGTATCTGTTCCCTTTGTCTTGTTCATTCTGCAAATAAAATATGACTGAATCAAGTCTTGTTTGGTTATCATACAGTACGCAGTTTGTTCATGTAGGGCCCGGGATCTTGTGCAACGCCCCTGGCTGTTATAAATATACTGTAAACCACAGCTTCATGTGGCTTATTGCTTTTATAAAACGGTTATTCCATATACGTAGTAAGGTTTCACAAAATAAAACAGAGCAAATAAAGTGTAATGATATTAATAAAAACATTATTCTTCCGCCAAACAATGTAGTTCCTCAGAAACGGTTGTGGTTGCAACAAAGTGGTTGCCGAGCAACATACAAAGGCGTATGTTTGTAGAGTGATTTACAACAGCTTCGAACGTGGCTCAACCAATCAGAATCAAGGACCGGAACTATCCGTTTTATAATCAAGATTTTGTGCCCACTTCTGTAAGGATCATCTTTGGCATGATGAAGCTGTTTGAGTTTCCCTGTGAACCATGGTTTATCATTATTGAATGATCAAAATGTCCCAGTAGGAATGCATGTATTCTCACAGAAACTGATGTATGATGTTACAGTATCTTTGAAGTCATCGGTGGTCATCAAAAAGTCATACATTTTTAACAGATATGTTGTTTTAGATCAAGGTAAGAGAGTTCAATTGAACAAGTCAAGTGAGTCAGAACATTTTTGCAAAGTATAACAAAATGTATTTTATCTCAGTGTATTTGTTTGCAAATTTATGAGTAGTTTTACGGTTATGTGGAAAACACTGTCTATACAGATTTTGATTAAAGCCAGATGTATTGAACAGCTGTAACCTGCTGTGAACAAACACAAGTGAAATACTGGAGCAAAAGCAACAAGTCATGTTGTGCTATTTTGGAAGAAAAAAAAACCTGGGTCTTAAAATACTAACATGTCTTGTATTTACTGTCTTGATGATAACTTAACCAACATTGTGATTTAAGTAACACTTGAAGGATTGCAAGTCAGACTGCCTGCGTCTCCATTATGAGCCATCCCAATGATTTCCAGTGCCTCTTCCTGTTACAAAATAAACAAGCTCTGTCATATTGTAACATGTGCTCTGTTCTGTGTTGCTATGTTTTTGTTTTTACCTAGTTTTCCCCAGTCTGTTTGATTATGTCATTCTGTTCACCTGTGTCTTGTTGATTATCTCATTATTGGTTTCCCTTTGTTTGGTTCCTGCTTATAAACCCTCTGTTCTAATTCAGTTTCGTCCATTCTCGTCTAAGTTGGTTTCCGTGCCTTGTCTCATCGATTTTATCTAATTAAAAGACTTTTCTTTGATCTTCTTTGCCGTCCTGCATTTTGTATCACCAACTGACACATATCCAGTTTTGCTGATTTAAAGGGATAGTTCACCCAAAAATGCAAATTCCATAATTTACTCAGCATCATGTCCTTTCAAACCTGAATGAATGAATGTATTTTAAAGAACACAAGAGGATGTTCAAACTACATTGGACCACACCGAGTTTCATTGCCTGGACCAAAAACATAAAAAAAAAAACATCAAACAGAGTAAGAAACGAGCTGTCCTGGGTTTTTTTTTTTTTTTTTGTCTTGTCTGAAGCATTTCAGGGAAAACAAGACTATGTAAACCAACACCATGAGTATGTATACTGTTATGAAGGGCATGAGGTCATATGTTCCTAACATTCTTGTAGGTGAAGTGCTTTTCCACCTGAAAAGGTATATAGATATATAGAAGCATACAAACATTTAAATACAGATATCTCCCAAGGCTAACATGTAAAGCAGTGGTCTCAAACGCAATTCCTGGAGGCCCACAGCTCTGCACAGTTTAGCTCCAACCAGCTCCAAATCACACCTGCTTGGAAGTTTCTAGTTATCCTGAAGACCTTGATTAGCTGGATCAGGTGTGAAAAGCAGTGGTCCTAGTACAGAGCCTTCTGGTACTCCTTGTGGCACCTCTTCATTTACTCCTACGAACTGATGACGTCAAATAAGTACGATTTAAACCATGCCAATGCAGTTCCACTAATGCCAACATAATTTTCTAGTCTATTCAAACGATTGTTGTGGTCGTTAAGAGTCAAATGCAGCACTAAAATCCAGCAGCACTAACAGGGAGATACAACAACAATCGGATTATAAGAGCAGGTCATTTGTAACTCTGATGAGAGCAGTCTCAGTACTACGATATGACCTAAATACTGAATGGAAATCCTCATAAATACCATTTTTCTCTAAGAATGAATATAGCTGTGAGGATACTACCTTTCTAGTATTTTTGACAGAAAAGGGAAATTTGAGATCGGTCTGTAAATAACCAATTCTCTAATCAAGTTGTGTTTTTTTAATGAGAGGCTTAATAACAGCCAGCTTGAAAGTTTTTGGGACATATCCTAATGACTGATGAATTAATACTATTCAGAAGAGGATCTATGACTTCTTGAAGCACCTCTTTTAGTAGCTTATATGGTATAGGTCTAGTGTACATGTTGTTGGTTTTAGATTTAACAATTTATACAAATCTTCCTCTTATAGCAAAGAATGAATGGAATTGTTCCTCAGGGGGTCTAGAGTGCACTGATGTGATACTGTAGCTGACAGCTGAATGGTTATCATTTTCTCTGATAGTATCTATCTTGGATGTAAAGAAATGTATAAAGTCATTACTGCTATGCTGTTGAGAAATGTCTGCGCCTGTTGATACGTAGATGCTCTCCATTTACCAAGCTGCTCTCTTTAGGGCGCAAATGTGCTCGTTATATTATGGTGTTGGACTGTTTTCTTTAATCTTCTTTAAGCATAAAGGAGCAACCGTGTCTGAAGTGCTAGGAAATAGAAAGCCCATAGTTTCTGTTACAGGTTTTTCTGAGCTATTGGATATGCTGAGGAATTGATACAAGTAAGGATGATTATTTACATAGCAGAAGTGATGGGTCTACCATATTTGTAACGAGTTGAATTTGCAGCTTTAGCTATATGGAGTATACACAAAACTAGATAATTATCTGAGATATCGCAATGCTGCAGAATTTCAACGCCATTAACATCAATTCCATGTAATAATATTAAATCTAAAGTATGATTATGACAACGAGTGGGTTCTGTCACGTGTTGTCTAACTCCAATAGAGTTTAGAATGTCTCTAAAAATACTAATCGCAATGCATCTTTTTTCATTATTCAGTATATTAAAATTGCCAACAATGTCGGCGCCAATCGCCTTGTGGGCAGTGTGGTGACATACAGCGTTGCTGCGCTACGGGTGACCCGAGTTCGAATCCTGGCTCGAGGACCTTTCCTGATCCCACCCCTCTCTCTCTCTCTCCCAATTCACCTTCTGTCAACTCTAAAAACTATCCTATCACAATATCGCCAACAATTAAGACTGTATCTGCAACCAGTGCTAACTCAGAAAATCAGCAAATTCTTTGTCTGTATGGTGGTCTGAATACAGTAGCCAGTACAAATGTCAAAAGGGATCTATCAATAGCACTTATTACACTAGATGATGTTATATAAAGCACCATTACTTCAAAATACTTCGAATTATACTTGAAACCAGACCCCTGCGAAATACTGAAAATATTACGATAAATTGTAGCAACATCTCCTCCTTTACTATTTGAACGCAGTTCGTGTTTATAACGATTATCTTAGGGAGTAGTTTAACGGTCAGTTTAACCAGTCTGTCTGCTTCCTGACCTGGGCCCCAGTTAGTCAAGTACCAACTCAAAGACTGAAATATGTGCCATATTTCTAGAGAGAAGAGGGGCACCACCCCTGGAGGGATGAAAAACTGACCCAAAAATTTGTCCAATTGTCTATGAAACCTGTGTTATTCTGCGGGCACCGCTTAGATGTCCAGCCATTGAGTGACAACAATCCGCTATGTATCTCATCTCCACATTAAGCAGGGAGGGGACCAGAGCATATTATAGTGTCTGACATCGTACTTGCAAGTTCACACACCTCCTTAATGTTATTTTTAGTCTAATGTTTAGTCGAACATCATTAGTGCCGACGTGAATAACAATCTTAATGAATTTATGTTTAGCATTAGCCAGCACTTAAATTTGCAAAGATGTCAGGTGCTCTGGCTCTTGGTAAACTTTGGAATATGGTGGCTGCAGGGGCATAGCCATCATTTCAGAAGTGAGGGGGACAGAATTTGTAACTGAATTTAAATCTAGATTTATTCACACCAGCCTTTAAAACATCATGTGAACAAACTTGCCCGAAAAAAGTGCGGGGGACGAATTTACGTGCGTATTCTCTCTCTATTTTCACATTCCGTACAATAGAATCAAACTATAGTTTGTATAGTTTATAAACTCATCATACATCACTGCGAGCAATATTTATGCCTTCTTAGTCATTTGACTAGATACAGCCTACCTGAAGCTTGTTACAAGCTAGCCCCCTCCCACAATTATTTTCAAGTATTATGAATGTTTGAGGTGATTATTAATGATTATTTCATAGGCCTATTCAGTCTAACCTGAACAAAACTTGGTTTCATAAAAAGATCCAAATATTTGATATTGTAATTACGTGAAGGACACTTTAGATACTTTGAACCTTTCCATTCATCAATGGTTATAGTGGAAGGTTCTTTAGATTATTTAAATGTTCTTCATAAACAAGTGTTACCGCAGTTATCATAAATAAAACCCCTATTTTGGAACATCTGTTTTAGGATTGTAAAACATCAACAAATAATTTTTTCTCCAAAAACAAAAACAAAAAGTCAAATATCAAATGTAGGCTACTTTTAAACAGTCGTTATGACGAAAACATCACCGATTTTCCCTTAAAGTAGCCTATAGCGTATTACAAAAGCCATAGTATCCATCATAAGAGAGCATAGTGTCTTCAGGAAACAAACCTGAGAACGAAGTCTTCTTCAGTATCTGTCCATTTTGAATAAAACCGCATTATCTCGTAGGCTACTTTAAAATACCTTAACCGTACTTAAGTCATAGGCCTATTATAAGTTATTAGTCGTCCAAAAGGTGCATTTATGGAGAGACCAAACAATATCTCAAAAACCTAACGTCCTCGAAATTAAATATGTGAAAAACAAAGATCGTTGGAAGTGTTCGCACCTGGCACAGTCTTGCACATGCAAGCTGGGCACATCTCATTCTGCACTGTCAGACTGAGGCACTGTTGCTCAGCGCTGCACTGACTCGTGTAATGGAAGCTACTTGGACTCCAGCCATATCTAAGGGAATAATGATACGTGTTAAAAGTGACACGCTATATTGCAGGTAGCCTATTGTTTGCAGATATTAACGATTTTAAACGTATTTAACGACGTATTTCATTGTATTGAGCGAATTTTGCCGAAATGCTTTAATGTGCATCATGCTTTTTAATCAGCAAGGATCTGCAGGGCTGATGCGTCAAATGATCGTGAAACAGATTCCTGGAGGCATAGCAATGACTTCAGATTACTCAGGCTAAAAGTGTCCAGTTACGTGTGTCTCTTTAACACAAACACGGTTTTGTTTTTCCATCTTGTTCTACGGATTTTTGCGTGTTCATTTTTAAATCTCTTTACGGAATTCATACGACGTTGTTTAGCCACATCGTGAGTAAAGGTAGGCTACTGTTACTATTTTATATATATATTTTATTTTCATTTGGGAGTAATGATCAGCAACAGGGATGATTCAGGAAGTATTATGTTGACTTCGGTCAGTCAAGTCAAGCAAAAAATATATTAAGAATGAAAGTAATATTTACATTGTAATGCAGAACGCGATTATAAAAAAGCTGAATATAAGGTCTTTTAAAATATATATTTTTAAAATTTACTTTAAAATGTACTGTTATTCATTTTGGTTCCATGCAATAAAAAAAATGGGCCTAATTAAAATAGGCCTGATATATATATAAAAATGTATTACTCTAAAATGTGACGTAACCATCAACTAAAAAGTACTTAAATACTTTATAGGCAAATTAGAGTAAACAATAATTATTTACAAATATTTATACTTTTAGATGATTATTACGATTTTATTAAGGCTCTTCTATCTGACCTGAACAAACTTGCCTTTTTAAAAAAAAAAGATTATATGTGATACTGTGGTATTTAAATTATCTTGACACATAGCCATGATGAGCATCTAAAGAGGTCTTTTCTGCTTCATGTTTTCCTGGTCACATGACAGCAAAATAGCTCCCTGCTTCCTGGTTACATCAATAACTTGACCATTTTTTCTCCAGATATTCTGTTTTAAACATAATTGCTTTACTGTTTATTCGATTTTTGTAAAAAATAATTTGTTTGTCCTTTTTAGTATTCTTGAGACCGTTTACAATCAGACATTTACACTGCCTAGACATTTTTATCTTGAAATTATTAAAAATTCTTCATTTAAAAAAAGTCATTGTAAAAACTACAACTTTAAAAGTATTTTTGAATCACCCTAATAGATGATGAAAGCATTGTTTGTGACATTAACTGGCCCTGCAAATAGCACAACAGTTACATAACCATAAAGAGAGAACAGTGTTTTCAGGAAACAAGCCAGAAAGAGAAGTCTTCCTTGTTTCACGTGAGACTTTTGTTCTTGTCGTATTTGTTTGTTGTTGAACGTACTATGCAAGACCAGACTTACTGCATATCTCATAAGGGTGGATATAGGGCTGTCACGATTATGAAATTTGGCTGACAATTAATTGTCTAAAAATAGTCACGGTTATTGCGATTAATTGTCTGTTTTAGGACTTTGGCGATTATGACGATGATGCCGATTATCACGATTAATTGTCTGATTTTTATGGCTTTCATTATATAATTGTGATTAATTTAAGGGTTCAGTAAATAATTATGATGTTATCGTTTAATCTTTTTTTGAGTTATTATTTTGCAGTGTAAGATTACACAGAGTATTCCAAATTCTAAGAATCGGCCAATACCGATCCAACACCAGCGCTATTATTTCTCTACACCACTACAGAATATCAGTACTGTGTTTGTGGAACTAATGGTCACTCTTTTTTTTTAACCCTTTGTTAAACACAATCCACTAAATACTCACTTCCTCATTAAAGAGAACAACTACATTTGAATACAAATATATAAGCTATGAAATTAAACTAGCTGTCTGTATAATTTAGCAGCAAAAACAATATCTTGAAAAAAAATCTTTTGTGCACATTATACAATTTAAACATGTTTATTCTGTTAACTATTTGTATTCTTACAAAATACATTCATGAAAATAAGATAGAAATCATGAGAAAAAGAAAGGCTTCTAATAATCTTTCTGTGTGCAAAATTTTGATATTGTGAAACGCTTCAAACAGAGCAGTGCAAAGCTCTTATGCACATCCAGGGTGCAGAATGGTGCACTGGAAGCAACATGGAGTCGCAGCGCTTATGCACATCTAGGGTGCAAAATGATGTGCTTGAAGCAACATGCACGCCACACTACAAGCAAAGAGAAGAGAAATGTAGGGCCCTATGAAATCCATTTTATTTTTTTCCTAAATTCGGTAAAAAAAAATTCCAAATTCCGTTTTTTCCGTTAAAATTTTTCTGGATTCTGTTTTTTTCTGTTTTAATTTTTCTTGACTCATTTTAATAGTTAAATTAAATTGTATTAATAAAAAAGCATGTCTAATTAATTAAAATCATGAAACTTATACATTTTCACATAAATTTATTAAAAGTTTAACAACAATTACATGTTTAGGGCCCTATGAAATGTTTTATTTTTCTCACCATATTTTTTATTGTTACCAAATTCTGTGTTTTAGCATGTCTAATTATTTGAATGCATAAAACAACAAAAAAAAAAAATTTTTTTCTTAAAGTAGCCTTATGAATTTTTTTTCCTCAGAAATTCTGTGTTATGTATTACAATTTTTCTGGTTATCAAATGAAAGCATAAGAAATTAATTTAATTTATCTTTTAATTATTGAAAATTAAGCAAACTTTATTTTTTGGCAAACAAAGGGGATTTACTATTAAAATGAAAACATGGAAGAAATGTGTGATTATTCCTTAAAAAATAATGTTTGTTTTATTTTAGTAGTAGTAGTAGTTGTTGTTGTTGTAGTAGGCTATGTACTTTCTACTGAAAAATAGTAATAGGCACAATGTCTTCAAATCAAACCGGACTTTTATTTTGATGGGCTGCCCTGAATACCTTTACAGTTCGGTGTATGTGATATGACGCTAGTTTTACTCAAATCAAACGGTCAAATGCTCATGAAGTGACTCTCAGAGTAGTTCTGGAGATGTTGTTCATGTGTTTACGTCCTCATTTAGTGAGACTGCAGACGCTGAAATCACCGCGAGTGTCAGGCGCGCTTCAGTGTGTGTGTGTAGTAAATGAAACCGCGAGTCTGTGCCATTCATTAACAGACACGCAGAACATGCAGGATTCATATTTAAATCGACTTTTGCGGCTTAAAGTCGGCATGAAAGGGAAGTTGCGATTGTCTTTTCTTCTCTACTGTGACGTATATCCGAGTCAAAAACGGCATCTGAAATGAGAGGGCGGGACTTGATTTCATCCTTCGGGAATTGATTGGATCTAGTGATGGGGAAGTTCGGATCATTTTAACGACTCGGACCTTTGAGTCTCGTTCAGCAAAATGAACGAATCTTTTTTCGAGTCATTTCGTTCATTTTAGCAAAATATAATTAAAATG
>NW_015549630.1:50479-64811 GCF_001515605.1 Sinocyclocheilus anshuiensis | reverse complement strand
AATTCATTGTTTACCTGGGTCTTCAGTCTATGATTAGCTCACCTCACCTCTTATCTGACAAATCTTCGGGTTTGAGTCGTTCGTTCATCACGTCCCATAAACTTAACCAATGCAGTCTGAGCCTGAAAGAGAATTGATTAGTTCATCTCTCGAGTCTTTTGAATCGTTTGTTCTTTTGTCACGTGATGTGACAGCATTGGATAGAGAAATTAATTAATTTACAAGCTTCCTTCACTCCCCGAGACGACTCGTTTTTCCCGAGTCACATTAAAGATTCGTTCAAAATGAACGAATCATTCAAGAACGACCCAACACTAATTGGATCGTTGGAAGCTGCGGCGTTGCTTACAAATGGTGCTTTTCCACCGCATGGTACGGTACGGAGCCGAGTCGTACCACGCAGTGGAAAAGCGCCAAAAATGGAGGCAGATCTGAATGCCAGTTTGCAGTTAGTGGTGGGGGATTTATCTCCACTGGATTCACAGCCGACACCCAAGCATGAATAAATGTTTTATTTATTAAGGATGACGATGACGATCAACGGCACAAAACATGCCTAAACAGTGCACACGCGAGAGAGAGAGAGAGACTGCCTGGATGACTGAGCGCATCCTCCATCAGGTTAACATAAGTCATATTCATGAAAAAAATTAGTTTGCGATGTCTTAAGAGTAATGTCTTAATATCCTAATATCTTTTCAATGTTTAGGGGTAACGTACTCCCTCATGACTGGTGTCAGTGCTATAAAGTGAAGCATCAGCTTCAGCTTTTCCCCCTGTAGTTCCCTCACGTCACTAGCTCCACCCTTGCACCATAGCTCGTGACCGGGAGAGAAGATGAGTCGTTTTGAGGGGGAGGGGAGGTTAACGTTTTTGATTAAAGATTAGGAGGGCACATGAATTGAAAAAAAAACAATGAAGTGCACGGATAAATTATTTATAATAAACACTACAGTATTCCATTAAAAAATAAGAATTTTCAATTTTGATTTCATGGTGACTTTAATATTTACAGATACTAGTCCATATCACGATCTGATTTAAGTGCAATGAACTACTTTTGATTAATTCATTCAAAATCTGACAAATTCCGTGACATTCCGCGTTTAACTGTGAATTCCGTTTTTATGACTGGATTCCGCGATTCCGTCCCCGTTTTCCGCATCGCGCCCTAGAAATTAGTCATGAACTCCAGCAAGATGTCATTTTATGCGAATCCCCAGACCTCCGGTTGTGCAGGAACATACTATTGGTGCTGACTGTCATAACTGAAAGTGACGTGCTGTTTGAATGCTGAGCGGAGAATAACTGACAGCTGCAGCAGAAGGAAGATGAGTTTCTGTAAACATAAATTTAACACTGTAAATACAATTCCGTCCCTCACATTAAGATATGGAATGACTTCAGATGATATAGGCTATACAGTGCATGAAAAGCAAACTGGTGCTCTTCTGTTTCTTTTGGTGTATGACTCCCCCTTGTGCCATATAAAAAGCACAATAATCGCGGTTAGATTAGATAATCGCGATTAGACGGTTATTTAATTATCGCGACAGGCCTAGGTGGATATAGTGATCGACCGATATTGATTTTTTATAACCGATACCGATACCAATTATTTGCATGTTTATGTGCCCGATAACCGATATGCAGAACCGATATTTATTTACTGTTATAAAGTAAATAAATGACTAAGTGAAGTAAGAACATACTTCACTTTGGTTTTTCCTCTTTTCAGTCATCTTTTTTTTTTTTTAAGTGTTGAAAATTAGCAGTCATTCATGTTCAAATTAATCTTCATACTACAACAATTAAAAAAAACATTTTATTTATAAAAAGCATCAACAGCAACAACACTAATATTAACAATAAGAAAAATAAATGTCTAATGTTTTCAAATGGAGAAAATAAATAAAGGACAGGAGTCATATCATCTTCATTTTAAACTACAGTTTTAGTAGGTTTATAAGCTGTTTAATATCTACAGAGTCAAGAATAGTTGACTGGATAATGTTAATTCACTGAATAATATTCTCTGGAATATTGGAATATAACAAACAAAACATCGTATTTGATTGCATTTCTTAACTGGAATGTTATATCAGAATTATTAATAATGTTTTTGTCCTTCTAGATCAGCGGTTCTCAATTCCAGTCCTCGCGTACCCCCGCTCTGCACATTTTGTATGTTTCTCTTATTGCTTCAGACGTTTGTTATATTTGACTGTAAGTGCCCTGTGAAGTGGACATTACCGGATATTCCTCCATGATTCCAGTTTGAAGGGAGCGTATATGTTCCATACAAAGGGCATTTAAGTGTGCGAGACGTGAATTTAAATTGTATTTATTTACAGAGGTATATTATGTCCCACTTCACGCTTCGCTAGTAAATTTCGTCTGTGTGTGAAGATGCTGCAGGCAGCGGCGCAGCGCAAATCTGTAAATTAATATTCCGAAGTGAAGTAAACCAACGGATTTTCCCTGCTCAGGGAGTAGGGAGCAATGGACACTGTGTAGGGACCATGTCAATCAGAACAACGTTCATGCACGGAGCTCACTTCTAACGAGATGATCTGAATCAGGTGTGTTAACAAAGAGAGACATGCAAAACATGCAGAGCGGGGGTAAGCGAGGACTGGAATTGAGAACCGCTGTTCTAGATTATGAAATGCCTGCTGACAGCGCGGTTTATCTATGCAGTTACACAGAACTATAGCCTACTCAAACTGCGATCGCTCGTGGAGATAATAAATAATGAATTTCCATAGAGTTGTATTGATTTATATGTTTATTAGCGAAATATTGGTTATATAGTAAATGTTAATACAATCTAGGGTATTTTAAACAAGTTAATCTTGTTAAAAGTTACATGCGGTGGCCGTGCTGGAGCATTTCCTGAGCATCAACCCGGTGAGTGGACAGCAATATGAAAGCGGCTTCACGAGACTAATAATGAGCAAATATAATATAATGCTACATGCACTTTTACAAGTTGTTTGAACTGAAATGTGTGTTGGTAGTGTGTGTACATAACCAGCCTATAATGATAAAAAGTTTTTTGTTAATCTACTAAAATATTTACCCCTTTCTCAAATCGAGCTGATCTCATATGCTGTCTGTGTGACGTCCCACAGACAGGCCCCTCCCACGATAGTTTGATTGACAGTAGTGTTTCAGCACAGACTGGACTAATGCGGCTAAAGTAAACAGTCTCTCAGAGAGCGGCTCGGAAGAGAGGGGCGGAGTCAGCAGAGCTCATTAACATTTAAAGGAAAATGCTACAAATCTGCATGCTCTGAAAAGAGCTGTTTTTGACAGGGTAAAAAATGTGTTTTTTACACTACCATTGAGAAATTTTAACCAAACTATGTTAGACTTTTCATTAAGACTCTAAAGAATCATATCAACTTGTGGAAAATGGGCATCCTATGACCCCTTTAACAAATATCTTTCAACAAATACCATCGCTTTATCAATTAAGTATTTTGGATTGTTTTGACATTTCTTTGCTTTACTCCACAGCAACTAAAGGACAGATGGAGAAAGGCAAAGTGCTTCTTTCACTATTAATTGTCAGTATTATTGGCATTCTAGTTTTAGTGCACATGAACAGTCATACATATTACATACAAGCTCCTCTAACAATAAAATCTCCTCCATCAAATAATAAATTCAAAATCCCGGAGGCTTTATATTTAATAACACCCATCAAAGACACTGAGCATTTCATGGTGTCTGCGTTTATCGACCACAGACTGGATGGGGTCATTCGAGTCATCAGCATAATCAACAGAAACAGTCTTCAGCCACTTTACTGTGTTCACTGCAGCGCTGAACAAGTCTGCAAAACTGTTCACACTGAGGTCCAGATACACAGCGACCATTTTAGCTTCCCGTATGGTGCCTCAGATGTGATTTGTAAAGGCAGGCACATGCAAAATGCAACTCATGTCCTCATAACTGACAAGAAAGATTCAGCTGACCTCAAGATGGAATATCTGCCAATAAAAAATAAGGCTGTACAAGAGACTTTCAAATTTAACTTCACCGTTTGCATCTCTAACCTTTTTGGCGACTACAACAATGTACTGCAGTTTGCTCAAACGATGGAGATGTACAAGCTTTTGGGAGTACAGCATGTGGTCATCTATAAAACTGGTTGTGGACCAGACTTGAAAAAGCTCTTAAAACATTATGAAACAGAGGGGATACTGGAGATCGTTCCATGGCCTATCGACCAGTTTCTGAACCCTGCATCAGGCTGGAACATCAAGCACCACAAGGGAGACATTCAGTATTATGGTCAGTTAGTAACACTCAACGAGTGCATTTACAGGCACATGTACCAGTCAAAGTATGTTCTCCTGAATGACATTGATGAAATCATCATGCCTTACAAACACACCAGTTTACCATCTGTAATGGAGGACCTCCAGTCTGCTCATCCCAATATAGGGGTGTTCCTCATAGAGAACCACATATTCCCTAAAACACAGTTTGAGGAGAGTGGGAAGTTCAAACGAGCAGAATGGAATAATATCCCAGGTGTCAATATCATGGAGCACATTTACAGAGAACCAAGTCGAAAAAACATTTACAATCCCACAAAGATGATTGTCAACCCAAGGAAGGTGCAGCAAACGTCAGTACACTCCCCTTTGAAAAACTTTGGAGGCAGTTTCCATGTACCGTTTAATGTATGTAGGATTGTACACGTGAGAGTCCCACTGCAGAGGCGTATTACCAAAGAGCAACTCGTTGTAGACAAAAGAGTCTGGGACTTTGAGCAAGAGCTGATACAGAACGTTGACCAGACTTTGAAACGTTCTGGTTTCCTGAAGGCTTCTAGTTGACATGTTTGTATAGTATTAATGCAAATATAGCCAAAACTGTATTTTCAAAACTATATTGATTTTTTTTTTTACTTAAGAAAAACACAGTCATTAAAATAATAATGCATATGAGTTGTTGCCGCCGGCCCAATGTTTCAACTGTCAAATAAAATGCTCTTTAAAACATAAAAAAACAATAATCTAACAACTGAGATATGAAAGCATGGGTATTTGTCAAATAATGTCCATCCAATATTTCATGCATAAATCACAGTATTTTGTAAATATTTGTAATTCAAAAATATGCCTGGTTATACTGTATGGATCTGATGAAAAAAAAATGTTGATACTCTCAATGTACATATCAAATGAAATCATTTAGTCAATACCAGAATGTTTCGTTTTTTATGGGTTTAAGACCTTCTGATTATGTTCATTATGCAAGATGACCTTTTCTCTTTTTTGAAATGCCCTACAGTTCAGGGTCAAACAAAAAAACAGGGAAAAAGAAACTGGGGAAATACTGGAAACATAACCTATTGATAGCCTATATTTGTTTATGCAAACTGCATATGACATTCAAAATATAATCAAATGCAAATGTATTGCAACCGCAGAAGTGCAGTTGATATGGCACTCAGAATCATAGAGGATCCTGTTGTTTCATCTCTCCCTATTAATTTTTTTAACTTAGAGTTAGCTCATTATGCACACCAGCTCATTGTGGACTAATTTGCATATGCAAACTTTCATTTAGTGTTTGCATCTGCTGAAGAATGATTAAATTGTAATGTATTTTATTGTAATTTAATGATTTAAAACAAAATCTGTTAGAACATCATTTTAACAGTCATAAGTTAGGAGAGTAACAGAGTTTGCCTTTACTTGAGATGAAACCTGTGACATTTGTGTTTTAATTACTATACACAAAACAGAGGCATTTTTATTGATACATATTATTTAATGTTCATCAGTTTAGCTCAACCAGGCACAGTGAAGATACTGGATTAGGACACTAGCTTAGAGTGGTTACTTCTGAGGCTGTGTAAGGTAAACACCTTTAAGGACTGCCCACTGAATGCCTATAAAATACAATGTATGCCTGCCTTGGTCCGACGCTGCCGACGTGAGGTGACAACACTGTCGGCTTTCGTCGCCGCTAGTTCTCTGAAGTCGGCTTGGTGTGTCCCCGCCTTAGACTTTTGATGAGTGCAGAGCCACACAGCACGCTCTCAATAAATAAGCCTGCTGAAGATACCCAAAAGTTTCCTGGTCTTTAGCATTTTACAATTCTAAAGCAATGGATTCGTATGCATATCCTGACATATATTCCTTGCAAGGATTAAAAGGGAATGGTGTTTAATGTCAAAAAGATGGGTCTGCTTGACTAAAATAATATTTTTTAAAGAATTTTTATAATCTACAATGTAGATTCTACATTTCAGTTTCAAGGAGTCATGAGCAGAGAGAGCACAACCATAACAATATTCACAAACATTGCAAACACGCTCGCAATAATTCATACACGCACACACTCATTCTCATACGAGAGTACACTCAATAATGTACAAGAATATATCAATACAACATATAAGTAAATATATCTAAACATACCAGTAATCAGTTTTAATGTAGGAAATTAGTTGGTGATCATATAACGCTGAAACTGAAGCCTAGTCAAAATGTCAGTGGGAAATGTCTTCTGCTATTATTTTTGTTGTTTTAATACCAGATATATCCTGATTCATTACCACAAAAATGGAGAAATAACAGCACATCGGTGAAAACTAAAGAGCCCAGGTAAGATTTGAAAGCTACTACAATATTTTCAAATAATAGTAATTATAAAAGATGCAATGTATTTATTATCCTGATGATAATTCATTAATCCAACATTCCGCTCCACAAGAGGGCACATAAATAGGTGGGAATCAAGTTCATTTACTAATGCTTCTCCCATGTCCCATTAAGCAACAGTACATCCTGTGCAGTCTTGCGCACTCAGTAGGGGTATTTGGATATGGAGATGTAGATAATAAAGATACTCTGGTAGGTTATGCGCCCCTGGTCTGACAGCGTAGTGGCTTGTACCCGAAGTCGCACCAGGCCGGGCCAGTCTAAAGGCTTTACTGTGAATATGATGCCTCTTCCTGCTTCGTCCTTGATGCCAAATGGCCTCTCTCCATTTTCCCCTCCTTGCTCCAGGATAGTGAAGGATGTGTGGTCTTGGAGAACACCTGATTCGGAGAAAGCTGACAAACGAGCCAAGTTGTGGTGTGCTGGTATGCCCAGAGGAAGAGTGAGGAGCTTGTACTGGAGCAGAGGAAAGCCTGTGGAGCCACAATCTAGTCTGGAAGTGCAAGGCCTGTAGCAGGTGCTGGGATCAAAGCAATAGAGCAAATGTATATGGGCCAATAAGAGTGTACATGTTAAAGAAATAAAAAAAAAAAAAAAACTTGGTAAAAAGGAAAAAAGTTGGCAAGTATTCATGGAATGTTTTAATGCGGTTTTGAAAACCTTTTATAGCATTTTCAAGAAAAATGTAATGACTCTATAAAGTGTGTACACAAAAAGAGTGTACACATCTTGACGTCCTTTTCAAGTTTATGTTTCCAAGTAATCTTTTTACATCATGAATTATTAATTCATAAATAATAATAAAAGTAAATAAACATATAGCTGCAAGCAGCAATTATCGGGGTTCAATCCTGTAACAAGCCTGTAACCCAGTGGTTCTCAAACTTTTTTGGTCGTGAACCCCTTTAAACCTATAAAAAATCTGGCGCCTGAGTTGTCCATAAGGCTTTATAGGATTTGGGGTAAATTTGGACAGGCCCCTTTTCTAAACGACCCCGTTATAGCTTTTCAAAGGGAACATTTAAAAAAAATTTTTTATAATTATTGGCCTAGAGAGTCTGAATTGTACTGCAGTGGTTTAATGCAATTATTGGCCTAGAGAGTCAACTGAATTGTACTGCAGTGTTTTTTTCCAGAAGTTTTTTTTTCCAGATTTGAGTGAAAAAAAAAAAAAAAAATCACAAAAGTAGGTTTTTTACATCTCAATCATTTAACAAACGATTTGATTGACAGCTATGGTTCTAGAGGCAAAGTTGTCCAGAATGAGGAGTTGTATCGTATGATATAAATATCGTGCGCATATGCGAAAAACCGTGCGGCGTACAATCGTTTACGCCCTTGAAAATGTGATATTGCCCCCCAGTGGCCGATTTCTTTTGAATTTCTCTCAGACCTTTGGGGCTGTGAGTTGAACAGGCCCTTTCGAGTTTCGTTCCGATCGGCCTCCGTTAACCTTGTCTAACAGGTGCTCAACCTTCGTCTGCCAATGGCGGCCATGTTTTTTGAGATACGCAAATGTCCTTGTAGACACTTATAAAACTTGTAGACACCATTCAGGAGTTATAGGTATTTTACTAAAAGTGGCCCTGCCCCTTTTGAATGTTTTTGCTCCGCTTCGCGACGGTGAGTCAAAAGTTCAACTTTTTTTGATAATTATTGATATTCATTCTCCAGAGAATCTTTCTGCACTGGTTTGGTTCCAATCGGCCGAAAAACCTAGGACTAGTTCGCAAAAGTAGGTTTTGCAAAAGATGCAAAATACCCCAAAATTTCACCGGGCACACGATCAAATCTGAGGCGTGCGTTTTGTTCGGCGTGAGCCAAGGATTCCAACGACATCAGACACTTGAGCCTGTGACTGACTGTTTAAGATTTATGAGTGATTTAAAATAGGCCGATTGGGGTGAGCCTTGGTCACATTGTAGGCGATGCAATGCAAAAAATGCTTTTCTTACTTAGTTTTTTTTCGTCTTGTTTTCAGCCAAAATATCTAAAAATTACTTAAATCAAGAAGCATGATTTACAAATTATTGTCTTGTTTTCAGAACAATTTTGCTTAGAACAAGCAAAATAATCTGCCAATGGGGTAAGCAAAATAATCTTATTTCAAACAGAAAACAAGATTATTTTGCTTACCCCATTGGCAGATTATTTTGCTTGTTTCAGGCAAAAACTCACTTAATTTTAAAGTTTTTTTCTGAAAACAAGACAATAATTTTTTACTTGTCTAGAAAATCCTTCTTGATTTTAGATATTTTGGCTGGAAACAAGACAAAAAAATCTAAGTAAGAAGAGCATTTTTTGCAGTGTGTGAGTACTACCGTCCCTCCAAGTTTTACATCTCTATGACTCATGGTTTAGTCTGCACAATGAGTTTTATGTGGAGATCGCTGATCCGTGACCATTATAACAATTACAATAGGGTTTCAGCGCTACGCGCTTGAACCCCTATATAATAAAAAAAGCTACTAAATAAGATTTTCTGTTCATTCATTTCTTTTGCTGAGGCTTTCATTCATTATATTACAAGCAAATCTTACCCTGGATTGCGTCCTCTTTGGTAGCTGGTGGGACAGGGTGTGTCAAGACACTGATAGCCCCCTCGTGTGTTAAAGCACATTTGGTTTGGGCCACACTGAACACCTTGCACAGTGCACTCATCAATATCTATAAGAAAAGTTAATTTTCAAACTTTTTTTCCACATGAAAAAAGGCTTTATATACCAGTGGCGGCTCGTTGGGGGAGGCAGGGGAGGCACAGCTTCCCCATAATTTTGAGGTGAAAATGGGAGGACGACGACTTAATGTTAATAAAATTCACAATTAATGTCAGTTCATGTCTCAGAATGTGTATTATTTGTTTGTAATTTCACAGTTGTAATACCATAACGTGAATGCGCCAAGCGCCGCTTTTCTATCGCGCATGTGCCGAATCTGCTGATGTAATTACAACCGGCTAATGATAGAGAAGGGTAGGGGGAGGCCAGGGGAGAGCTGAGCTCTCGTGCCTCCGTTGGTAAAAAAAAATTTGCCAATCACCATTGAGTGTTCACTTTCAGCGCTGAGGAGTGTTGAGGAAAGAAGCCTCCCTTGTGATATTAACCAATCATCAAAGAGACATAAATGAGGTGATATTAGTTTGAACATCTCCCGCTGCGCTGATAATGTACCAAGTACTTATGATGAGTAGCGATATTGAATATTTGATTGCCAACAGATTTACCAAGCTGTCATTCAAACAGTAAATATACAAATTTAGGGAAAACAGCCTAAGCTGGATATAGGCTACAGCAGTCGGCTTAATTAAATGGCGCAACAGGCAGCTCTCTTTTAACACAGACTTTTAAGAAGGGATGGATGTTTGCTTCAAGTGATAGGCCAGGTAAGTGAAATTATATTATCTTGCTGTATGTATGTCGTTTTCTTTACGTTTTCTGACTAAAAGCAACCAAAAAGCCATTTTAAAGTGGTTAAGCAAATAATAATAATAATAATAATCGGCAGGGATCCCAGACCAATACAATTAGTGTGCCTCCTCTATTTTAAAACCCACGAGCCGCCACTGTTATATACAGGAATGTGTATATGAGTTAATGAAAGACCTTTTTTTAATAAAAAGTGCAAAAGACTCACCTTTGCATGTTCGGCCATTGGATAATAGTTGGTATCCTGGTGGGCAAGTGCACTGGTAGCTTCCTATTGTGTTTCTGCACTCATGTTGGCAAGGCTTTTTAAATGCACATTCATCGATATCTTTGTGAAAGAAGAAAGACTGTTCAATCATGACAACTCTCTGAAGATTTTAGCATGGTGATGGATATGACAGTGTTAATGTATTTTGTCTTGGCGGAATAGATCTGCTACGCTGCTGCTGAATTGCTGCTGCTGTTGGTTATTGCTGTAGTTGTAGATTATTGCTGCTGCTGCAAGCAAGTACAGGAACTTGCTACTGCCAATGCATACGGCGATACGGTGCCGTGAGTATTTAAGACATTCTGCTGCTGCACAAATAGCATATAAAATAACCCATAGCAGATCTATACAGGTGGAGCTGGGGAAGGTGGAGGGTTTCAGAGAAACTCTGAAAGCGCGCTGCAGGAATCTCTAGTGAATGCTAGCCAGCCATATAAATGCAAGGCAGTAAGCTCATTGGCTGCATATGCAGCATGAACCAATCAGCTTGTGCCAAGTCGTTTAACTCTCTGAATATCATTGGTTACGTTAACAACCAGTCGCCTGCGCCATCTAGAGTTTCATGACTGAACTATATATTTCTGGTAAATTATAGTCTTGAATATATCAATTAAAAACAAAGTAAAATAAAGTCCAGGGTTGATGGTATTTAAGTCAAGTGATGGTTTAAATAAAATAAAAATAAGTAAAAAATAAAAAAGAAATAAAATAATTTTGATGCAAATTCAACCCTTTTGACTGGCCATCCATACAGCATGTTGCCCTGCTATTGCTGGGATAGGTTCCAGTCTCAGTTTGGATAAGATAAGATACAATATAGTGTAATGTTACACACCTATGCAAGTACCATCCTTGCTGGTGTACCCAACTGGGCATTCATGCCTGGGACGACGTGAAGATCCAAGGTGCTCTGGTAGGACTGAGAGGCGAGTGAGGTAAGGTCGCTCTAAAGTAGATACCAGCTGGGGCCGCAGCCTGGCTTGTACCCGGGTACTGTTGGTAAAGATATGCCCTCTCTCAAGCCCAGCACATGAGCGACCATCACCCAGAAGAACCGTCCCTGGTGGACAAAGGCAGCGGAAGCTGCCTGGAACATTCCGGCATTGAAAAGCACAAGGGCTGGGCACCTGCGCGCATTCGTCAATATCTGCAATGCCAAAAAATAACATGCATTAGTTTTACATAGTTTATAAATGTGAGTGATTTCAGTTAGTTTTTTTTTTTCATAATTAGACTTTAGCCTGGATTTCACAGACAGGGTCACATATTTGAAATTGCTTGACTGTTTATGACCCTTACCTAAGCAAGGTCGACCTACACCTTGAGAGCGGTAGCCTCGAGGACAAACACATCCATACCCACCAATCGTGTTCTGGCAGATTTGACTGTAGCGGCACATGTGACTGCCATCCTGGCATTCATCTATGTCTGCGAGGAACAGAGGGCATGTCGCATTTAAAATAAACTGATTTGTTGAAGTAACAGGGTCTTAATTGTGTGACTCCTTACCCACACACACTCCATTTTCCGCTGTGGTCATGCCAGATGGGCAGCTGTCAAAACACTGATATCCTCCATCTGTGTTTCGGCACTGTTGGTGTGCTGGACACACATTCCTCAAACACTCATTTATATCTGATTATAAACAAGCATAAATTATGTTAAGTAAAATGCAAGCTTACTAAGCTACAGTTTTGATTCTGTTAATATCTTCTGAGCACAATATTGCCTGAGTCATTCAAAAACTTCTATGCATCTTCCACCCTTGGTGTGTTTGTTTAATTATATTTCCTCATAACTGCACACTGAACGAATTTTAAGGAAATTAAAAATATAAAATATATATTTAAATGTAAAGTCTGAAAAAATTTTAATTCTGTCATCATTGATGTCGTTCCAAACATGTATGACTTTCTTTCTTTTGCTGAACACAATAGATATTTGAATGTCTCAATGGAAGTCAATGGGCTTCAATGTTGTTTGGCTCCCACTGTTCAAAATATCTTCTTTTATGTTCCAGTTTCAGTTTTGGGATGACAAGAAGGTGAATAAATGATGACATAATTTAATCTCCCAGAGTGTAAAACAAAAGTAAAAACGCATTCCTATGCATTCCTAACTGGTCCGATGGAAGTCTTAGAGTCTGAAAAGTGTAAATCCCGTGAGACATGCTATTCAAAAACTCCACTAACCAACACCAATGAACCTGTGAAATTCAATATGGTTTTACAAAATGACACTGACCCAGGCAGCGATGTCCCACTAGCTGGTATCCTGGATGGCAGGTGCAACGGTAGGAGCCTAGAGTATTGAAACACTGCTGCTGGCATGGAGAGACTGCTGATTCTTGACACTCATCCACATCTGAAGGAAAAGATTGGTCATTTTACTCCTCTACATTCTGGATCGTTCCTGCATCTAGAACAATTCAGTCTAAAGAGTTTCATTGTGGAAATCTCAATGACTTTTCTAATTGTTGTTGACTTGAGAATTGAATAAAACTAATAAATGCTCCATCCATTATCCATTGACCACCATATTTTAAACTAACCTTCACAGCTGGTGCCAACTAAACTGGGTTTGAAGCCCAGGCCACACTTGGCTTGACAGAGATACGTCCCAACAGTGTTCACACACTGCTGGTTGGGGTGACACAAGTGGGAACCTTGGGTGCACTCATCAATATCTGAATCACAACAGAAATCACAGTAAGCAACTGGAGATGAACTTTTCACTGCCTTCCAGTCGAATGTGCTAATATCATCTAGGAACATTTGAACTTTATTATGGATAGTGCCATCAAAATACTGTATCTTCAATTTTTGGGTTTAAAAGTTAATTTGTAAAAAACCAAAACATTTCTTAATATAGATTATTTGAAATAAAATGTTTACTTCAATTGGAGAATGTATGATTAATATAGATCTGACCTCGGCAGGTGTTGGACTCGGTAGAGATGGTGAATCCAGAAGGACACGCGCAGGAGAAGCCACCCATGATATTATTACATGAGTGTGAGCAGGGAGAGTCAACAGCACATTCGTCCTCATCTAAAAGACAAAACAACAACAAAATATTCCAATCACATTCTACAATAAATTTTGTTTTGATATTGGTAAAAGAATGTGGGCTTTCATAGCTAATATGCAGTTGCATATACATTTTAAAACTGTTTAAAGTACATACCGGCACAGTAAGATGCTGTGTCCAATACAAAACCTTTTGGACACGTCTCTCCATCACCCTCTGCACACAAACAAATCATTGATTATGTATTTTTGAATTGAAATATGATTTATTAGAAATTATTCTAATAATTTATGCATCATTTTACACATTGTCAATTAACTGAAAAAAAAAAACTATCCCATGGACTGACCTGGTATGAGTAAACTGACAGTTATCTTGAACTCCAGGCTGAGAGTGAAAAAGCTGTAGGTGCTACTTATTCCTGTCAGTCTGAGGAGCTGCAGCAGGGGCCCCTGACGGTTCTCTGGCCCTTCAAAAACCACAGAATGATTGCATCTTAGGGTCAGAGGAGCCCCGTCCCACATGTGATTCTGTGAGGACCAGGAATAAAGCTGCCCAGAGCCTGTCTGCACATATGACTCGTCAAACTCCTAATGAACAGACGGAAAGAAAATAAAATACTTTTCAAGAATTCATTTTTGTATTATCTATCACTTTAAGAGTATTTCTAACAATACCTACGTATTTGGTAAATTTTTATTAACTACTTTTCTATTTATACATCTGTACATACACTACTGCCTAAAGTTTTTTTTAAAGAAATGAATGCTTTTATACAGCAAAAATGCATTAAATGTATCAATTGTGACAGTAAAGTGTTACAAAAGATATTTAATTCTTGGTTTCACCAAAAATATTAAGCAGCACAACTGTTTTCAACACTGATAATTAGGGTTGCTCCGATCCGCCTTTTTTGCCTC
>NW_015549630.1:49746-50449 GCF_001515605.1 Sinocyclocheilus anshuiensis | reverse complement strand
ATTTCTGAAAGATCATGTGACACTGAAGACTAGAGTAATGATGCTGAAACTTGCATCAGTGTGGAAAGGTCTGAAAGACATCACTAACTACAAGGCAACATCCCCCAGCACTGAGGCGAATCAACAACTTGCTGAAGACCTGAATGAGTTTTATTGTAGATTTGAAACTGGTCTCAAACCCCACACCCGATCTACACAACCATTAACACCTCCAGCAACCCCCTTCTCTCCCACTCCTGCACTTCAGATCAGTAAAGATGATGTGCGTCAGGGTCTTCCGGAAACAGAAGAGACGGAAAGCACCAGGCACAGATTGTGTTACACCAGCCTGTCTAAAATCCTGTGCTGACCAGCTGGCCCCCATCTTCACACAGATCTTCAACAGATCACTGGAGCTGTGCGAAGTCCCTGCCTGCCTGCTTCAAGCGCTCCACCATCATCCCCATCCCAAAGAAACCCAAGATAACAGGACTTAATTACTACAGACCTGTGGCTCTAACGTCGTTTGAAAGACTGGTACTGACCCACCTGAAGGACATCACTGGACCCTTACTGGACCCCCTGTAGTTTGCTTACTGAGCAAACAGGTCTGTGGATGATGCAGTCAACATGGGACTGCACTTCATCCTGCAGCATCTGGACAAATCAGGGTCTTATGTGAGGACCCTGTTTGTGGACTTTAGTTAGGCCTACAACACCATTA
>NW_015549630.1:10813-49218 GCF_001515605.1 Sinocyclocheilus anshuiensis | reverse complement strand
CCCCGCCCCCACTCCTGCACTTCAGATCAGTGAAGATGTGTATCAGGTCTTCAAAAAAAAACAAGAGAAGAAAGGCACCAGGCCCAGACGGTGTCGCACCAGCCTGTCTGAAAACCTGCACTGACCAGCTGGCCCCCATCTTCTCACAGATCTTCAACAGATCACTGGAGCTGTGCAAAGTCCCTGCCTGCTTCAAACGCTCCACCATCATCCCCGTCCCAAAGAAACCCAAGATAACAGGACTTAATTACTACAGACCTGTGGCTCTAACGTCGTTTGAAAGACTGGTACTGACCCACCTGAAGGACATCACTGGACCCTTACTGGACCCCCTGTAGTTTGCTTACTGAGCAAACAGGTCTGTGGATGATGCAGTCAACATGGGACTGCACTTCATCCTGCAGCATCTGGACAAATCAGGGACTTATGTGAGGATCCTGTTTGTGGACTTTAGTTTGGCCTACAACACCATTATTCCAACACTCCTCCAGAACAAACTAACCCAGCTCTCTGTCCCTATCTCTATCTGTCAGTGGATCACCAGCTTTCTGACAGATAGGCAACAGCTAGTGAGACTGGGGAAATTCATGTCAAACAGCCGCACGCACCATCAGCACTGGAGCCCCTCAGGGTTATGTCCTCTCCTCACTGCTCTTCTCCTTCTACACAAATGACTGCACCTCTAAAGACCCCTATGTCAAGCTTCTGAAGTTCGCAGAAGACACCACACTTATCGGCTTCATTCAAGATGGTGACGAGTCTGCTTACAGACAAGAGGTTGAACAGCTGGCTGTCTGGTGCCGTCTTAACAACCTGGAGCTCAACACGCTCAAAACAGTGGAGATGATCGTGGACTTCAGGAGAAACCCCCCTGCACTCCCCCCACTCACCATCATGGACAGCACTGTAACAACAGTGGAGTCATTCAGATTCCTGGGCACCACCATCTCCCAGGACCTGAAGTGGGACACTCGCATCGACTTCATTGTTAAAAAAAGCTATCATCGAGTTCTGTGCACTTCAATAACTGTCTGGTTTGGCTCAGCTACAAAATCAGACATCAGAAGACTACAGAGAACGGTTCGGACTTCTGATAGGATTATTGGTGCGCCCCTGCCCCCCCTTCAAGAACTGTATACATCCAGAATGAGGAAAAGGGCTCAGAAAATCACTCTGGATCCCTCACATCCAAGCCATCCCCTTTTTGAACTTTTGCCATCTGGCCGGCGCTACAGAGCACCAAATACCAGGACAGCCAGGCACAAGAACAATTTCTTCTCCCAGACAATCTACCTCATGAACAGTTACATGTTCCCCATTGTGCAATAAAAATATGTGCAATAACCTTATATTTATTACCACCCCACATCCTAGTACATCCCCACATCTTATTCTATTCGATTCCTATTCTACTCTATCTATAGCACAATTTATTTTTCCATTTACATGTGTATTTTTTTATTCTCATCTTATTTTTTATTGTCTGTGTGTTGTTGTTGTCTCTGTGTACTGGAAGCTTGTGACACTAAAACAAATTCCTTGTATGCACAAGCTTTGCTAGAAAATAAATAAATCACATTTTAAAATATACTAAAATAGAAAAGTTATTTTAATTTGTAAAATATTTAAAAATATTAGTGTTGCTGAAGTTTTGATCCAATAAATGCAGCCTTAGTGAGGAGAAGAGACTTGAAAAATCCTTAACGACCCCAAATTTTTGAAAAGTAGTGTACATAAATGCAAGTCAGAGAGTATTACGTCCATGACTTTGAAAAACCAACCTGCAGATTGAGATTAGAAGTCAACAGCATAGGAGGAACAAAGCCGTTGATCACAATGTCCACTAGCAGAGCCCCTTCCGCATCCAGACCTCTGGCCACATGAGTCAGCTTTAAGACCTCTCCTGTCATTCCAAGGCAGAAGACACATTCAATTGATAGAATCCAAAATGAAGTCCTCTCAGCAACAGAAAATGTGTTTTTGTCCCATTTACAACAACAGATATGTTAATTAGGCTCTTCAAAGTGGCATGTATGGAAAGCTGTAACCTGTGTCAAACTCCAGCTGAGATTCCTGTCTGAACTGCCCTTGAGTGAGAGAGAAGCCATTTTGGGTTTCCGGTGATTGATATACAGTTGTCCAGTAAATTGGGGCAAATACTGACACAAGAACTCGCAACAAAGGACCTGTAATGCAGGAAGGTTTCAAATAATAGATTCAAAATAAAACAGCAGGGTCTTATTGTCAGAGAAAGAACATTGGCAGTTTAAATGTGTTGTCTGGTACTTCTTGATGTCTGTTTGAAAGCACACTTGTCAAATGACAAGTACAATAGAAATTATTTTTTTTCATGTTATCAAGGACCAGTTTCTCCTGTTCTTGTCAGCTGTAAGTCAACATAGCTTTAATTGAGCATTACTGATTGTCTAAGTTCACTCTGGCATATGGCCAAACCACACTGTAAATACACTCACCGACACTTGGAGGAATGTTTTCTACATGGGCATCCAGCGTGCTGGTGCCATCCGCTTCATTCTCTGTGATATTGGCTTCCAGATAGGCCACTCCAAACTCCTTCTCATTAATCATGCCTATCAGACTGCCCCGTGCACGCCGCGGAGACTCGCCTACACAACAGAGAAGAAAGACAGTGTGTAAGGGTTCTTGTAGTCTGTAACATCACAGACAGTCTGAGGCACATTTTACACTAAAATGGCAAGTTTTTTGGTCTGCTAAAGTTACGAGGAGTAATGGCATATGTTACAATGAGTGCTTTTGAATATTATTCGATTCTGGCAACAATGGTATCATAAACCACATTTCTGTCATGACAACTCTCGGAGGGATTGGCATGGTAATAATGTACATGACAATGTTAATGTATTTGGTCTTGGCGGAATAGATCTGTTACTCTGCTGCTGCTGCTGCGGCAGAGCAAGTACCGAGACTTGCTACTGCCAATACATCCACAACATGCTGCTGTGAGCATGTAAGAAATATAGCTGCTGCAAATATAACATACATGAAATAACCCCCATATAGGCCTAGCGTACATGAATCACCTCGTAGCAGATCTATACAGGTGGAGCTGGGGAAGGTTTCTGAAGCAAGCTGCAACTGCAAGCACTAATCATATATTTGAATGTTGAGCAGCGAGAACTCTGCCAGAACTCTGTATTAATATCTCATAACACAAGTGATGACTGGAGATGCATTTGTTATTACCAGTTGGAAATTGTAATGCGTCTCGGCTGACCACTTGTAAACCATATAAAAAACCTTAATACCAGGTGGAAATGGGATCTAGAAACATTAATTTTCTTCAATAGATTGCTGTAGAAGTTGGCATTACGCTGGTTTCCTCAACAAAAACCCAAAAGCATATTGCAGAAAAGAAGCTCTGTGACCAACAAAAGTTTGTTTCTCAGGCTTCTTGTTTGTCATGATAATCTTCACAAATGAACATGTAGGGGGGCTTTGATACCCTCGTGAAGCCAAACACTCAGGAACTCTCGCAATGCAAATGTCATGCCACAAAACAATAAACTCTCTAATCAGATAGGAAGATCTGAAAGAAAGATCATTTGACCCTTCACCCATCCTTCCCCCCTGGGCACATGGTCCAGGTCACTAAAGGTTGACAGAGAAATGCCAAGAACTCAAGTTGCTATGCTCATATAAAACATTTATTATATCTTCAAAATTCATGATCGTAAACTCTTCATGTTTCGTATCAACTTTACAGTCTCAGTGCGATTGGAAATGTGATCTCAGTCCCATATCAGTAGAACAGACCAAAAATCTCTAAAATCTGAGAAAAATTCTGTTCTTCTGGTATGGGTTGCGCCCCTGATAAGGTCTTTGCCAGATGTTGTTTATTCAACCCCAGGTTAGATATGGCTTTCAGGTCATTTCATGTCCCAGCAAAAGGTCCTGTGAAGCTTTTATTATGCTAAATTTAGGATTGTTTTGTTTTGATTTGAGTATTTAAAGAGGATTAGTGAAACATTCAGGGAAGCATCTGTAAACAGAACTTCCCACACGATTGTCGTGTGTCTCTCTATTTGCCAGGTATGCTGACTCTTTGAAATTATTTTAGTGTTACTTTCTTATTCTAGGTTTGTGTGTCATGCTGATCAGTTGTGTAACCGAATTTTAATACATTTCCTGTAATTGATGTATTCTCATTGTGGATTGATTGAATGAACTCTTTTTGATTATTGTTTGATGATGCCTGGCAAAAATAAATGTTAATTTTGATTTATTCTGGGTTTTCTAGAAATCATTTTTTCAAGTAGATTGTGTAGTCTAGCATTTCCGCAAATCTGCGTCCAGGACAAATCATACTTAAGTACCAATGAGCGGGGCAGAGGGCTCTCCATTAGGGATCTTCTGATTTCTGTTTGTCACTGGCTTAACAAGTTACAGCTTTCGTGATTATGGAGAAATTATTACACTTTTTGTTATGTACTAGCATGGTGCAGCTTACTTAAAGGTATTTAATCACACCGTATCCTCTGAGTAAGACCAGAACTGGCGAGTTTGTGTCCGTGGGTTCACAAATGGCGCTTTTCCACTGCGTGGAACGACTCGGCTCGGCACGGTTCGCGTTTCCACTGCAGTTCAGTACCGCTTTAGAGGGGGAGGGATAATTCACATGTCGTTATAATTGCGCCGCCTCTACTACCACGACTCCTAAAAAAAACTTTTTCATTCCGCGTCGCCCCGTCAAGCTCTCGCTGGATCCGTTCCTCTGCTATCAACGAGAGGAACGTCTGTTCTTCCGCAACGGACAACAAAACTTTTTGGTTGTTAAAAAAAGGTGCGCTCGTTCAAAACAGTTGCGTTCGATCCTTCGCTGGCTGTGCTGATTTAAATCTAGCGGTTCTTTTGTGTTTGTGTCGCAAGTTCAGTGACGCAGGTAGTGTCGATTCTCTCCGGCCAATCCATGATCAGGTTTACACGTCACGTTTTGGTAACGGTACAGTTCACTTGGAACCCCAACCGAGGTGGTACTAAAAAAAAGTACCAGGTACCAGGTACTGTACCCAGTGGAAAACCCCCAAAAAGTGAACCGTACCGAGCCGTACCATGCAGTGAAAAAGTGCCATAAATGGCAGAGTGAATTTCTGAGCGATGTTAGGTCCTTAATGAATGAATAATTGAAAGTATAGAATCTCCAGAATAATCAAATATCTAAATCATAGTCGTTAGTTGTGATCAGCTTTTAAATTGCATTAAAGAATTACCAACAATTGGAGTCAGATTAAATTATTCATGGAGTCAGAATTTTGATTGGAAACCAAATTTTAATGATTTAAGATAATTTCTCGCAGAAGCGCCGTGTAAGACATACACGCAGAAAACCTTCGACCAGGCTGCTGGATTCTGCTTTTTGGGCCGGCGGGTGGATCCTTACAAACACAACATATGAATTTTGACGTCTAAATACAATCGGCAGAAGCAAAAAGCTATACGTAGGAGCATGAATATAAAACAACAAGGCTGTGAAAGTGGACTAGTGAGTTTCCTGTGATGACAACCTCTGTCTCATTTATCCGCCTTTTAACTGTCACCGTCCCGTATACGTTTACTTCACTATAGTACAATTAAATCCTAATATAATCATGACAAACTATATATCATTGGAAAGGTCTAAGACTCCTAAATAGATATTTTGCCATTTTATTTTGTTACAAATTATGTAGGAACAATAATAGATTAATTTATTACAAGAGTGCACCAAGAGTCTGTGACAAATCTACATCATAACAGGAGTTCTAACCTTTGTCACAAAAAGTCTTTATTTCGTTGCCATTTTCCCTATCTCATGTTTTAGTAATCATCATAAGTTATATACAATTTGAAAGCTTAAAATCTCAAAATTTATCCTGTGAAAACCATTTTGAAATCGGACATTGCATTACCATAGAAATGGTATTTCAAAATCTTTTAGCGGTCTCCTCCCCCTTAGCGGGGGTGTCGTCTTTTAGAATCAAAACTTTTTATAATCTTGACAAAATACATATCGTTGGAAAGGTCTGAGTCTCAAGATTCCATATTTTGTGATAGATATAATATTGAGAGAGAAATTGATAGATTTGTGACAAAAAAATGCATAACATTTTTTTTTTATGGAGTTTGGGTGTCACCCGGTGGCTTTTTTTGGAATAACGCCTAAACAAAATTGCATATGAACCTCAATCGGTGGCTTTTTTTGGTATAACGCCTAAAAATTGCATATGAATCTTAATTTTTTTTTATATTAACTTCAAATTTGGAACACAACTTATGTAGACATATGGCTTTAATTTTATAGCAATTTTGTATTTGAACTTTTTTTAAAATATTTATTTTATATAAAATACCAAATGCAGCTAAAAAAGCTTAATGCCATTTATTATTCAGAGGTCACAAAAATATGTAGAAAGAAGTGCAAAAGTGCAAGTGCAGAACGTTTTTGGGTATTAACCCTTCCTCAGTGCCATGTCTACATATTTTCTACATATTTCTACATACATGTTCTACATATTTTTGTGACCTCTGAATAATAAATGGCATTAAGCTTTTTTAGCTGCATTTGGAGGAGTGCGGATCTCTTTCATCTTTGTATCTTTGTATATTTTGGATCTACGCACCATATGTTTTTGTTTACTGGATTTTTGGACGCTACTGCCTTTTTTGTGGAATATAAAATAAAATAAAAATAGTACAATACATTTTCTTTACAGTAAATTTAAACTTCTATCACTTTTTAATACTTTCATTTTATTAAATGTTTTCACTTCTGTAATAATCTGCTAATTGTCTTCTTTAAAAAGAGACCAACCTTAGGTCTGTATTCAAAAGCGTTCATGAATTATAATAATTTAAGTTTGGATAGTGCACTTTCTCGTGAATTTTCAAAAATGGAGATGACAGTTAAGGGGTTAAAGGTGCAGTAGGAGATCTTGGAAAATGCTAACTGTAGCCTGATAGCACTGAAAGCGAACGTCCCACCCTCCCTGCAATCGCCGTCCAAAGCCACGCCCCCTGGACGCATATACGCTCACAGACCAGAATACCAGAGACAGCATTATTACAATAGGCTACATCAACGGTTCCCAATTCCAGTCCCCCCACTGCACATTTCATATGTATCTCTTATCATGTGCGACGTTTGTTCTATTCGACCGTAAGTGCTCTGCGAAGTGGACATCACCGGATATTCCGCCATCCAGTTCGAAGCGAGCGTATATGTTCCATACAAAGGGCATTAAAGTGTGCGAGACATAAATTTAAATAGTATTTATTTACGGAGGTATATTATGTCACTTCTCTAGTAAGTTTAGTCTGTGTGAAGATGCTGCGCAGCGCAAATCCGTGAATGAATGTTCCGAAGTGAAGTAAACTTCAACAATTTCCACTGCTCAGGGAGTAGGGAGCAATGAACACTGTGTAGGGATCATATCAATCGGAACACAGTTCATGCATGTAGCTCACTTCTAATGAGCTGGTTATCTGAATCGGGTGTGTTAACTAAGCGAGACATGCAAAATGGACTGGAATTGAGAACCGCTGGGCTACATCTTGTGTCATTTACCGGTGAGAAAACTTTAAAAGTACTACAATACCAGGAAGGAAGATCGGGTTGTTGATGTTTGTCTGCCATTCTCGCTCTGCCTGCACAGCGTGTGTGAAGGCGCTGATGACGTATCCTGTCTGTGCAAACCGGGTGCGCAGAGGTATGCTAATACATACGTTGACAGGCAGGTAGGAAAGCCAATTAAAACGCTCGGACCGAGCGTTTTGATTGGACGAACATTTCTTGGTCCTACGCCTTCCACAGAATATATAAATACATTTAGACCACTTAACTTAATGATTGCTATCAGGATGTGAAGAGTCTTTCAATCAGCACAACAAAAAATGTTTCTGAAGACAATCACCTATTGCACCTTTAAGTAAAAGCCTTAATAAAATCACAAATGAGTATAACGGATATATTTTATGTCATAGAATAAAACTTTAAAATATCTTGATCTTGTGTTAAACACAGACGTTATTTCACGCTTTTAACCAAAAGTCCATTCAAAAAATCCATTAACACTGGAACAATGGAGATGGACATGCTAAAAGGCTAACTTGTTTCTGGATTTTGGCCTACAAAAATACATTATCCCTACAGTTCTCTAATTAGGATTTTAAACTATATTGTTTCTTTCAATAAACACAGATGCACCTGGACACAAAGAGGCCTGACATTTCCTGGAATCCACGTTTGGACCCTCGCACGATGGCCCACCGTTGGCTGGAGGTGGGTTGTTACAGAATCTGATTCGCTCCTGGATGCCTTGCCCACAGGTGGCACTGCACGGGCCCCACTCCTCCCAGTTTGAGTAGCCCCCTGGAACTGCAATAACAGTACAGAATGTGAAATTACTTTAAATGCTAATCTAAAATATACAGATGAACATGGCTCTAATAAAATAATTTACCTTGTACTTTCAGAGATATTGTTCTTTCCGCAGCGCCCGCCTCACTTTCAGCAACACATCTGTACTCCCCTGAATCTCCGATCTGGAAAACACACACATTTACCTCTCACACGTTTCTTTCATTAGAATGTGCAGTGGTGAGCTGGTCAAATAGCCTTTGACACCTTGAAAAGCCTTTAAAATCTTATTCAATCATTTTAGCGTTGCACCAAAATACTAAATAATGTAGTCATTATTCACACAAATAAGGACTGGTTACCGTGGCACTATACAAAGCCAGAGAGCCATTGCGGAGGGGATGAAACCGCAGAGAGCCAAGTATCGGCCGGCCATCTTTGTGCCACCGCAAGGAAGGGACAGGGTCCCCGCTGACAGCGCAGTCCAGCATGGCAGCTTTACCCTGAACTACAGTCTTAGTTGTGTGGGCTTCCCCTCTCAGCATGGGAGGTTCTGTAAAGACAGAGTGTATGCTTAACAGTAGCTAGCTATTTCAATTAGAAAAAAGTTAATTTAACATATTGAATTATACAGTCACAAGGGATCATCTAGAACAGTGTTTTTCAGCCTTTTTGACTTTGAAGAACCCAATATGTAAGCCAATAGGTTTCCGATGGTACATCTTCTGATAAACTAGGGCATAAACTAGGGCTGTCTGTGGATTAAAATAAGCAACTAAAATAATTATAATTAAAATAAAAAGTTTTAGAATTTCAGAAGTTCTAACAGCTAAATATTCTTTAGGGTTTACATAGTTTTTCCAGTTGTTTGTGATTTACAGAACAAGGATTTCTACCCATTTCTACCCAGTACAATATTTTAGAACTTGGCATAACTACAACATGTTGTTGGTGTTTTAAGGTTTTATTTATTTAATGACTATTCTAGGTCTAAATTTAGGCTACCTCATATATCCAAGTTTTCCAACACTGTGGGAACCCCGGTTCTTCAATGAAATAAAAATGTTGAGGGAGTGAATTAAAACAAAACATATCTTAATGTTTATTTTGGTCTTATTTTAAATAATTTAAGACTTTTTGTGCCCCCCTTGGAAGACTGCTGAGGTTGAGAAACACTGATCTAGAAGCATTCAAACACTACTACTTATATTTTCCACTTTTGAAAATTTGTTTTGAATACAACTGAATACAATTGTTGAATACAATTTAAAAAAATGAATAAATGCATACCTCTGACACGCACAAACGAAAGAGCCCTTATGGATCCTACAGTGTTCTCTGCAATGCAGACGTAGGTGCCACCATCACTTACAGTGGCACTGTCAATAATCACTGAACTTCTGCCAGATCCATCAACACTTGCACCTGTGGGCAAAAATGAGAGAATTCTTGTTATGCTGGAAAAAAGGTATCGAAGGAAAGACGATAAACTCCTCTCATACCTGTATAGCGCCTGTTGTTGGCAGTCCAGGTTATGGTGGGGGGTGGAGTACCCTGAGCATGGCAGGACAGGGTGAGACTTTGGCCTTTATTCAACGTCACATCACCAGGTAACTCTTTAAAAGCAGGTCTCATGTTGACAGACAGGCGAATGTCCCGTCGAGCTGTTCCAGCAGTGTTGGTGGCTACACATGTGAACAGACCCGCATCACCAGGCTGCAAAAATACATAAAGTAACATCATGACTTTATATGAAGGGTATTTTAAATGGGCATTCTGGTCATTTATATCCAATAAAATGCATATTACTGACCTCAGCCCTTTCGATAATCAGTTCGCCTGACCTCAGCAGAGTGAATTTGCCCGGGAGGGTTGGCACAGGGACTCCCCGTTTCTCCCAGCTCACCCTGGGCTCTGGAAGACCCTGTGCTGCACATGGCAGAAGTGCTTGAAATCCCTGGATGACGGACATCTCTGACTGACCAACATAAATCTGTGGTGGGGCTAAGAGGAGAGGCATATAAAGATATTAATGAATAAAATGTATATTAATGTCTTTCATTAATAGTCATTAATAGGTTTAAAATGCTTAAGACCACAGTTTGATAAATGTAATGTAATGCTAAATATATGTAAGCATATTTTTTATTTTACATGAGCAATATCACATGAGTAGCAATGTGATATGTCTGCATATCGGCATGCATGGCTGCGGCACAGGCAACTACATTCTCACCTAAAAAAAACTCTTAAAACTACATTCCATGACACTCTCTGTGAGAAATACTGCAAACAGAGTGATATAAACAGTTAAACGGTTGGAGTTCTGTTATTACTAGAATATCACACTCCTGGAAAAGGCTCTTAGCCAATCATGTTCGAGGACCAGAAAGATCTATTGTATAAATAATTATAAAATATAAAAATACAAAAATTATTTAAATCTATTACGTTGTAAAAATTTTTTCTTCATCAGTTATTTTATCATATTGTCAGTAAAAAAAATGGAAACATTTAAAACAAGATACATATATCTGTTTAAAGACTTATTTTAAAATGATATATAATATACATTTAATAATAATTCATTTTAAGACTTATTATATATTTTATTATAATAAAATACATTTTAAAGTTGTTGTATAATAATAATGTTAAGACAGTGTTGCTTTCACCACCCTGAATTCTTTTTAAGCATAAACATCAATATATTTTCTTACATTCATGCCAAATTATAATTTTTAAATATGGGGGTTTAGGATAGGATGTTTAGATATTTTAATGGAAAATAAGACAAAAATACAGAACAATTACATAATTTTTTGTAGGGTGTGGCTTTTCAGAATACTTAATGTTTCAAAGCAGTTAAGATTTATTATTTATTGCATTTTTGTGTATTAGTAAATATTTATTATTAATATGTTCTAATAATTAAGGCTTATTATATATTATATTACAATAGCATAGACTTCAATGTTGTATAATCAATAATGTTAATACTTCTTGTTTTCACCACATTGACAAAATGTCTGTTTTTCTTGTTTTAAGTATATATCGTTGTTAAAGTTAATTATTTAAAAAATAATAATTTGCCAGTGTGGGGAGGGGGACCTTATAACTTAAAGGGGTCATCGGATGCAAAATTCACTTTTACATGTTGTTTGAACTGAAATGTGTGTTGGCAGTGTGTGTACACAACCAGCCTATAATGATAAAAATCCACCCAGTGGTTTATTTAAAATCTCGATAAATTCAAACCCCTTTCTCAAATCAAGCAGTTCTCAGATTCCTGCCAGTGTGACGTCATACAGGGCAAGGCCACTCCCCCGATAGTTGATTGACACTGGCGTCTTACCTTAGACCCGTCCTGAGTGAGCTGTCAACAGTCTGCCATTGTTTCGACGCTGGAGCAGGTGTAGACAACAATGTCTCCTAAGCGATCGAGGTGTTTTGTTGTTGGATGTAATGATGAACATAGCAGTTGTCATTTACTCCAGACATCTGAGCCGCTGAAGACGTAGTGGATTACTTTTGTTTTTGAAGGGAATGCACCCCCGATCTACCTAAATGTGTCTATGTTCGTGCAAATAATTTGTGATCCAGCTTCACCTCCAGAAGAAGTGTGTAAGTTTTTTAATGAATTTTGCAAATCATCTTTCCTAATAATGTGCTAGTTAGCAAGTTTCACGATGAATGCGGCTAAAGTTTAGTCTCTCAGAGAACTGCGCATCACCCCGCGAAAGAGAGGGGTGGGGTGAGCAGAGCTCATTAGCATTTAAAGGGAAATGTACCAAAACGGCTTGCTGTAAACATAGCTGTTTTCGACAGGTTAAAAGGGTGTTGTTTTACACTACCATTGAGAAATTGTAGCCAAAGTATGTTATAGACTTTTCATTAAGACCCTAAAGAATCATATCAACTTGTGGAAAATGGGCATCCGATGACCCCTTTAAACAATGATTCTCTTGGTATTATCTGGAACTCACTTTGCAGAATTACTCTGATGTCATGGCTGGCTCTACCAGCGTTGTTTCGGGCTGAGCAGGTGTAGATTCCTGCATCGCTGCGTTGAGTGGCAGTGATGTGCAGTGTGCCGTTAGAGAACAGTCTCAGGTGTGTGCCCTCCACAACAGGCCTACGCTCCCTGTGCCACGTCACTTCTGGCTTTGGCTGACCGTCCGCGGTACACTCCAGACTGACCGGCTGGCCAAGAACTGCTGTGTACTCCAGACGAGGCACAGACAACACCGGAGGAACTGTCACCGAAACAGTGAGATGAATATGCAACTGAACCTTTAGTTTGAGATACTGTATAGGCAGACTTCCTCATATAAACATGCCGTACCTTGTAAAATGAGGTTGGTTCTTCCCATAGCTGTTCCTGCTTCATTCTGTGCTAAACACTGGTATGTTCCAGCATCTCCAAGAGTGACCCGTGAAAACTTCAAAGCTCCATTGGGGAGCACTGTCAGTCTATGACCTAAAAATATTCACAGCCATAGTACATACTGTATGCTAGATCTTTTATCAGAAAGTCTTCTAATATAAGCACTTGTGTCACACACAGTCATATTATTAATATTTCCTGTTTTATCATTTAAACTGGTAACTAATCCAACTACAGGTAAGCTTCAACCAAACCAACCTGTCGCCACAGGAACACCTTCTCGCTGCCATGTAATGGTGGGTCTTGGGAATCCTTGTACTTCACAGGGTAGAACCACTGAGTGATGTAACACCACCTGGACTTCTTCTGCCATGGGTCTGATCTCTGGGGGCTCTAAGAACCCAAACCAAACCATGTATTTTATTTACTGCATATACTAAATGTGCTTATTATTCATAAGATGATTTCAAGCAACATAATATCACTATTACGTCTGTATCTTACCCTGTACAGTAAGAGTAACGTGTTTGTAAGCCACTCCAACAGAATTGCGGGCAGAGCAGGTATATTTGCCAGCATGACTAGGTGTTGCAGCCAAGATCTCCAGTGCACCTACAACACAATGAAACAACTACAGTTAAATCATCTGCTACAGCATAGGTTTAGGAATATCAGTAATAGCTGAAGCGTGTAGCTTATGGTGGAAGTTTGTCTCAGATTCACCTGTGGGCAGTACACGGTAACTGCCCCCTCGAGCGCCCAGCTGCATCCAGTTCTTGTTCCAGCTGATGACAGGCTCTGGACGGCCCGTGGCATGACATGGCAACACGACAGGGGACATTTTAACAGCTGTAACACTGCTGACATCATCTTTAATGAGAGGAGGAACTGAAAAAAAACAGTATGAAAATAATTCATGAATATGCACAGACAGTACGAGTTCACAATATGCTACAGTACATGTACAGTTACACCCAAAAACATTTGGACACTTTACCTTTCATTATAATAAATGCCACTTTTTTGCTATTTTATTACATAAACGAAAAGACATTTGTAAATGTGGCAGAAGTCTCCAAACAGTTTTGGGCTATAGTATATGAGTGTGAATATGTATTTTATATTTCTTATTATACACAAATCTGTTACACAGTACCTTGCAGAATGACCTCTATGACCCTTCGCTCTTCTCCAACCTCACTGGTCACTGTGCACTCAAAGTAGCCCTCATCCTCAACAGATGGTGAGGAAATGATCAGAGAGCCAGAAGACATTAACCTTCAAAATAAAAACATTTAGTCAAAATACTGATCTTAAAAATTACACCAGTATATATTACATATTACATTATTATAAATAAATTGTCATTAACTAAATTAAATCTGTATGTCAGCAAATAAATTAAATATGAAATAAAAATAATATTATACATTAAAACAAATCTACCAAAAAAAATAAAATACAATATATATTTTTTTTTATCATTTCAAATATCGCTTCAAACCTGTAAGCGCCAGACTGAAGATCTACATTGAGGGGTGAGCCATTCCTTTTCCAGCTCACCTGAGGAGCAGGTATGCCAGTGCTCTCACAACTCAACACTGCTCTCTGACCTGTGACCACTGTCACATTAAAGGGGCCAGGGCTGATCGAGGGCCCAACTGAAAGGATAAATGAGGATAGAAAAGAAAGAATTAGCCTGGCAACCAGTCTGAACTCTTTTAAGAGGTTGGTGAAAATGCCGAAAAGTGTTCTGCAGTACCGTAGACTTTAAGGTCCATGCCGCGATGGTCTGATCCTGCCTGATTTGATACACTGCAGTAGTAACGCCCGGCGTCGGACAGCTGTACTGACGCAATGCGCAAAGAGCCTTCTGATAGCAAGGTGAATCTTTGAGCAGGCAGAGATTGAATTTAGTTGGTGGCACTTTGATATCCAATAAATTCAGGACAGGATTAAAGCGGCTTTTTACTTGATTGCTTGAGGTTCAAACTTACCTGCCATGGTGAAGTGGGACTGGACCGCCATCTTTCCTCCACAGGACAGATGAGGAAGGCCCTCCCTCCACCTCACATGGCAACACTGCATCCTGATTGACATGTGCTACGATCAGTGAGCTGCCCTCTCTGATGACCGGCGGCACTAAGTGAACATAATCAATAAACTGTTTATTTCCTTTGAACCAAAGACTGACTAATTGAGAATTAACAACATCATGTTTAGCATTAAATGACCAGTTCACCCAAAAATGAAAAAAAACAAAAACATAATTTGGTCATAATTTGCTCACCATCATGTTGTTCCAAATGTGTAGGACTGACTTTCTTTTGTGGAACATAAAAAAAGAGATGTTTTGCTTTGCAGGACTCTTTTCCATACAGTGAAAACATAAGAATTTGAAATATAATCTGTCATTACCATTCATGTAAGTTCAAACATTTGGGGGTCAATATGAATTTTAATACTTTTTTTGGTTAGACTTTATTTTAAGGTGTCCTTGTTACAGTGTAGTTATACATTTAAGTACTGAGTAATATTAATTACCAACTTACTATATGGTTAGGGTTAGGATTAGGGTTTGGCTTAGGGTTACTTGTATGTAATTATGCATAATTAATAGTTATTATAATAGTAAGTACATGTAACATGTAAAAAAAGTACACCCTAAAATAACGTGTTACCCTTTTTTCAGCAAGGATCTATTAAATTGATCAAAAGTGACAGCAATGCTGTTTTTTGAACTTGCTATTCATCAAAGAATCCTGTAATTGTATCACAGTTTCTATAAAAAATATTAAGCAGCTAAATGTTTTCAGCATTGATAATGATTAGAAATATTTCTTGAGCATCAAATCATCAAATTAGAATAATTTCCTAATGATTATGTGACTGAAGACTGGAAGTAATGACAATTCTGATTTTCCATCACAAGAATAAATTACATTTTAAAATATATTCAAATGGAAAACTGCTATTTTAAATGGTACAAATATTTTACAATATTTCACATTTTGCTGCATTTTTAATTAAATAAACGCAGTCTTGTTGAGCATAAGAGGCTTCTTTCAAAGACATAAAAAAAAACTTACCAACCCCAAACCTTTGAACAGCAATGTATATGCTTATGTGTATATGGAGTTCCACGCAAGAAAGTCACACAAGTTTGAAACGACATGAGAGTGAGTGACACAAACTTACAGAGAATCTCTACAGTGAAGAACAGACTGGTGCTGCCAGCAATGTTGGTGACCACACAGCTGTACTGTCCACTATCTTGGGTCCGGACATCTTGAATTTCCAAATACTGTCCACCAGCAATGGACTGAATTCGACCTCCCAACTGAGAGAGACAGAAAAGATAGAATAATGTGATTGTGATATGTGATTGTAAAGTTACAAATACATCCAGAAAGTACACTGAGCAACTCGCCTGTAGTTTGACATCATCCTTGTACCACTCAATCTCTGGTGGAGGGTCACTGTTGGTTTGACATTCCAGTGTCAAGTGACCTTTAGCTGGAACCGATACAGTTCTGACGTCATTAGAGCCGAGAAGAGTGGGTGGAACTGAAAGTGATCGGACAAATGATTCACCTGTTATGACTGTGGTCCTTATATGACATTTTTTCAAGTGTTGTCTATTTTACTATATATTTTAAAATGTAATTTATTCCTGTGATGGCAAAGCTGAATTTTCAGCATCAATACTCTAGTCTTCAGTCTCACATGATCCTTCAGAACTGTCAATTTGGTGCTCAAGAAACATTTCTTATTATTATCAATGTTGAAAACAACTGTGCTGCTTGATATTTTTGTGGAAACTGAGATATATATTTTTTCAGGATTCTTTGATGAATAGAAAGTTCAAAATAGCAGCATTTATTTGTAATAGAAATCTTCTGTAACATTATAAAAGTCTTTACTGTCACACATATACTCACGCTGAACGCGCACCCAATGGTTTCTACCATCCTCTCCTGCTGGGCTACTAGCAATACAGGTATACAGACCTGCGTCCTCCACCTATTTCAAAACATACTGGTATAACCACAAAGCCACAAACAAATGTGAACCTATTACAAACAAGCTAAACACCTTCATTTGAATAAGCACCAAATTCAAAGCACCTGAACTTGGTTGATTCTGAGCAGCTGCCCATCTCTCTCTATTACTGCCATGCTGTCCTGTAGTGGACGCCCATCTTTCAGCCAGCTGAGGGTTGGAGGGGGAAGACCGGTCGCGATACACTCCAGCTCCAGCACACTGTCCACTGCAACCAGCTGCTCGTCAGGGGATGAAGAGCCAGAGATCTTGGGGGGCTCTAATATGGAAAAATACATCCTCAGATTTAATACTTATATCAGATACTATGCCTTTATACATCCCTAAGAGTATATACAATATGAAATGGGGAAGTATTGCATTTCCCCAAGAAACTTTACATACTCTACAAAGGTATTGCTCTTACCTGAGAAACTCAGTGTTCTCTCGCAAAACATTTGCATTCTCATGCAAAAGCATTGTGTCCCCCCCAACAAACTTTGCATTCTCTCATAAAAGCACTGATTTCCATTACAAAATGTTTGCGAGCCAATGCAAATGTAAAAAAGGGGTTCAGAAACTCAAAAAACCTTGTCTAATTTCTTTAGTTCTCATGTTTACATTGCTTTCAACTGCAAATACCTAGCACGGTCAGGTTGAAAGTCTTGGTACTGCTTCCTGCCTGGTTGCTCGCCACACAGCTGTAGAGGCCTCCATCACTGGGACCCACATCAGAGAGCAGGAAGCGGGTTTCCTGTCCATCCAGCAGAAGATTACGGTGCAGTGAAAGCGGTTGGCCATCCTTCAGCCACGATAGAGTTGGAGGAGGCACACCGCGGGCTTCACAGGTCAGTGTTACAGAAGAGCCCTGGACCACGGCCACCTGCTCAGTCGGCTCTGTGCGCTCAACCGCAGGGGGAGCTGATGAGGGGGACAAACGGCAATGGTTAAAAACCTGCAGGTTTGTTGTTTCTATTTTCATATATTATTTGTTAACTGATTCGTTTTTACATAAATTAATCAATTAAAAGGCTCTGCTGTACCTTGCACGTGGAGGTCAAAGTTGAGTTCAGCTGATCCAGCTCTGCTACGAGCCACACAAGTGTAGATGCCAGAATCAGACAGCTGTACTGGTGCAATCCTGTTCAGACACAGGATACAGGACACCGTCAATCTAATGTTATATCTATAATATCAGAAATTGTAATCTGTTGTGCGTGCAAAACTGACCTAAGAACAGTATCTGCAGAAAGCAGGCGGACACGGGGTGACAGGAGTAAAGGATGACCGTCCCTCAGCCAGCTGATTTGAGGTTGAGGAGTCCCAGTGGCTTTGCACTCCAGTGTGACCACACTGTGCTGAGTGGTGTGCACCTCACGGGGAACGCTGGTCTCCCCACTCATGGAGGGAGGAACTGTAGTGCAAAAAGCATGGAAATTATTTAACAGATTTGTATTGTGTTTGCTAAAACACTATAGAAAGACAGCTGCTCTCACCCAGTACAAACAAGGTATAGATCTTGCTCTCTTGGCCAGCAGAGCTGACAGCCAGGCAGGTGTATGTTCCTGAGTCTTCTGGCCTTATATTCAGAAGTGTTAGAGTGCTCCCATCAGGAGAGATACTGTAACACACCAGTATATATGTTAATGTGCAACTATGAACTATAAACAAGTTTTTAGTTTTTTAGTATAAACAAGCACAAAGTTAGAATATTAAAATAAAAATAAAATATGCTTTATTATATTAATATACAGTGGGTACGGAAAGTATTCAGACCCCCTTAAATTAATGGCTGCAATATAACAAAGAGTGAAAAATTTAAGGGGGTCTGAATACTTTCCGTACCCACTGTATATATATATATATATAAGCAAAACAAATGGACTGAAATGTGTAGGAATTACAAAATTTAATTAGTTTTCATGAACATTCTCTCTTCTGATTTTTTTTTAAATTTATACATTTTTCAGTGTGTTCTATTCTATTCTATTCTATTATATTAAGAGTCAAAAAGTCCCACTATTAATTTTGTTTTTTTTCCTTTTTTTTTAAAAATTTGATACAAATGTCAATTACAAATAATATTATAAGCATACCAATTGGAGTGGAAAGTGTGGGAAAATTGTTCATTCAGTTTTTCATGTTTCTTTCTTCTTCATTTTTCAAACTTAATAAAAAAAAAAAAATGAAATTAATGAATATGTGTGAGAGTCTTGCTTTATATACTCTGTGTATAAATACTTTATTACATAATATATTAGCAATATCACACAAGCACCCATGTGCTATTGCTCTATATCAGAATGGCTGGGATTTGGCCGTAGGCAACTGTTGTATAAACCACATTATATTATATTACATTACATTACATTACATTATTAAACATTTAGTAGTAGTAGTAATAGTAGTAGTAAAAAAAAATTACTTACTCTATATGCTCTTTGTTTCCATTCTCAAGAGTCTTTCCGTTCTTCAGCCAGCTCACTTTGGGAGTAGGTGTACCCATCACCTGACATTCAAGAGTCAGTTCCTCCCCAACAGGTGCACTGACCTCTGATGGGTGGCCAGAATCTATAATTGTGGGTGATGCTGATGGAGCCAAATACATTTGGTTATTTTAGAGTTAATAATTAGCAAATTCCACACAGTGTGAATCAAGAAACAAGACTGAGATTACTTGAGATTAGAGCTACATGCAGTTTTACCAAATATATTAAGTGAGTAGTCTTTCTGCATCTGCCCTTCACTGTTTTTAGCGATGCATGTGTAAGTGCCGGCATGAGAGAGCTGCAGAGGGCCTAACTCCAGTCTGTTTCCTCTTGCTGACCAGTTCCACTGCAAACTGCTTTCTACACAAAAGAACAGACAACAAAATGCAAAAACATGAGTATAAAGTGTGTTAAATTCACACTAAAATCTGAAGGTGTGCAGCATTTAACTGACCGATAGGAGAGCTGTCTTTCAGCCAAGCAATGTTGGGTACAGGTACGCCAGAGGCCTCACAGATGAGGGTGATGTGTGAGCCCATGTTTTGAGTGAGTGTCTCATGAAGAGGGCCCTCCATCACAGGAGGCACTAAAAGTGAAAGATAGCAAAATCGTTTACTGCACCTGTAACTGTTATAAAGCATAAATGTTTCAGTTGCGCTGTGTTTTTCGGACTCACCATGGACTGTTACTCTAAAGGTGCGATCTACTTGACCTGCAATGTTGGACACCTTACAGGTGTACACCCCGCCATCAGCCACCTAGGGAAAGAAACCATGTCAACAAAGCAATAACTAGAAATACACTGCTTATTTATACATTTACAACTATTGTTTAAAAGTTTGAAGTCGTTTTTTTTTGTTTGTTATGCTCCCCCAGGCTGCATTTATTTAATCAAAAAATATTGTAAAAATATTATTACAAAATAAAACTTTTTTGCATTTTAAGATATTTTAAAAATGTCATTCATTCCTGTGAGGCAAACCTGAATTTTCAGCAGCCATTACTCCTGTCATGAGTGTCACATGACCCTTCAGAAATCACTCTAATATGCTGATTTGGTGGTCATTACAGTCGCTTTTGCATTTGCAAATCTCCCATAAAACATCTTTCTTTCCATAAAACCGTGCTTTCTTACCTGCACCCCAACTATCTCAAGTTGCTGGCGCTCTATCCTCAAACCATTCCCAGCAGCCAGCTGAAGTCCATTACGATACCATGTGACCTCTGGTTCAGGGGTGCCGTTGGCTTCACAACGCAGAATAAGCGATGACCCGACCTGAGGTGTCATAACCTCTGACTCTGATTCAAGACGTGGCACCAGTGAAGGCAGGGCTAGAAATCAGGGCCAAATCAAACATTTTTTTTAAATCTGCTATATTGATCAACTGAAGCAATTAATTAAAAATTCCCAGTCTTCTAACCGTAGACGGTAAGGAGAATGCTCTTTTGGTCTTGTCCGGCTGAGTTTGTGGCTGTACAGACATACTGGCCGGCATCTTGCTGTCCAGCCCTGTGAAGCTGCAGCATCTGACCACCTTTGAACAAGATGATGGCACATTACATACTGTACATGCATACATGCTTCACAAAGCACTATTGCTACACACAGAGAGTTACATTTAGACTGCAAATCACCTGGCAGTATGTGGATGCCAGTGCTGAACTCCAGCACCTGCCCATCTTTGGTCCAGATGATGTGTGCAGGTGGGTATGCCTGCACATCACACAGCAGAGAGATCATGTGACCCTCCACCACACTCATATCCTCCTCTCGGCGACCCACAATCCTTGGTGGAACTAAGAAAAATACATGCTGTATTAACAGTGTATTAGACAAATAGCTAATTAGTTATGCTCCTATGCTCATTTATTTGACAACTGTAAAACAATAATGTAATATAAAAATATTATAAATTAAATTAGCTAATGAATCTTTCAGATTGATCTATGAAATGTTTGACAATTCATTGGAAATAAGAACGGACTCAAAAATGATTTGACATTACACACTACTATGGCTTGAAAGAGCAAGTTCTTTTTCCCCCAATATTGCCATAATTTAGCCTATGGAATATTTTAGAGCAGAACATAACTATTCATCATTAATGAAATTTCCATTTATTTTTGCAAGACTTTTTGCTGGAGTTTTTAATCATTTTGAAAAACACAATTCCCTGATGTTTCCTGGTTTTCCATGATTGTTGGAACCCTGTCAATTGCTCCTACCTTGAACAGACAAGCTGTAGAGTCTCTCGACAGCTCCAGCCTTATTCTCTGCCACACACTGATAACTGGCCGCATCTGACACTTGCACATTCAGTATCTACAGAGACACACAGGGGAGTTATACAAGGCATGGCGCTTCATTTTTTCTCTCAAATGAGCAAAATCTTTGTATCAACCTAGTAATATAAATCAATGATAACCTATAAATCAAAGATAGTATGCTTAATTAGGAGAGAAATGGGTTCAAACTCATGTTTCTGAGCTCATGACCATCACCTCCAGCAGTTTCCCGTCCTCTAATATCTGATGGTGAGGGCCGCTGTAGAGGGGCAGACCATCCTTCAGCCAAGATACAGATGGAGTGGGGTTTCCTGTGACATCACAGCGCAGGGATATAGTCGAGTTGACCACAGCATCCACGTCCTGCATGAACTCATCAGTCTGGCCATCAATCAAAGGAGGAACTGCGTAAAATGTCAAATTAGTCATGTTTATGCAGATGATTCATGCTCATTATTAATGAGGCTGACAAAAAAAAGTTTATTCATTTGAATGCCATAGAGATCTGCCTGTTGGGATTTACTTCCTTACCCAACACCTCCAGGTAATAGTGCATTTTGTCCTCTCCAGCTTCATTCACAGCCTGGCAGGTATATTTCCCAGCATCCTCAAGCTGAACCCGTGGGATCTGCAGGAAGTTCCCTCCTGAAGAGAAACACACAAAAAACAAACAAGTACGGTATATATACTGTATATGCCAGTGTTTTATCTTTAAGTTCAAAATTGATGGCATTGTTTGTTTTTAACTACAATAACTAAAGAGAACCATGGTGTTCACATGCTAATAAAAAGTTTTTTTGCACATGTACTGGACATGCTAATACATACATACATACAAGTACATACACTATTTTTTCTTCTTTAAAATAAATTAATACGTTTATTCATCAAGAATGCATTAAATTGTTCAAAAGTGACAGTAAAGATTTTTATTAAGTTAAAAAATAATTATATTTTGAATAAATGCTGTTCTTTTCAACTTTATACTCAAAGAAAAATGAAAAAGTTTCCAAAAAAAATATTAAGCAGCACAACTGTTTTTAACATTTCAACATAATGGTAAAAAATGTTTCTTGAGCAACAAATCAGCATATCAAAATGATTTCTGAGAGATTATGTGAGACTGAAGACTGGCGTAATGATGCTGAAAATTCAGCTTTGCCATCACAGGAATAAATTACATTCTAAGATACATTTAAAATATACATGTCAAATTGTAACAATATTTCAATATATGTATATTTAATAAAGCTTATTTACTGACTCATGGCACCAAAAGAACATTTCACTCCACTCACCAGGTAACAACACAACTCCATCTGAGCTGGTAAGTTGCCTGCCTTGTCTGTACCAGCTGAGTCGAGGAGGAGGAATAGCATTGCTCTCACAGGACAGACTGATGGAGTGTCCCAGTACCACCTCTCGTCTTTCAACCATCCCTTCAGTGCCGTCAGGATCCTCTTCATCTTCTCTCTCCCCCAGTGAGAAACTAGCAGCACCATTTATTACCCGGTGAAAGATCGGAGGAACTGAGGAGGTAGTTCAAGAAACAATCATTAATATCTACACCTATCAACTGAAGTTAATGTGTGTATAATTTGCACTGACCCTGTATAATCAGGTGGAAGTCTCTCTTGTCCTCTCCAGCAGAATTGGTAACCACACATGTGTACTGGCCCTCGTGAGACAACATGGCATTCTCGATGAGGAGCATGTGACTGTTCACTCTCAGACCGGTGTGTGTATTCCCTTTTAATAGCTGTGGAACATGAATAGAGAGGGTTTGAATAAGACTGTTTTATTCATTCCTCCTCAAAAGATGATTAGAAGAGCCCAGGAACGATTTCAGGGCCAGATCCTTCCTGCACATGAGCTGCTGTGGCTCAAAAGAATATTTCTTGCTTTCATTTTAATTTCTTGTTTCATTCCTTGAATTAATTTTAACTAGGCAATCAAAGAAGAAAGCAAATAAAAACAGCATCTTTTCAATATAAACTGTATAGTCCAACAACACAAAAAAGTGACCGTATGAGAGAATAATTTAATCACTATTTAAACAAATGTATTCAAACACACTGATTTATCCAGGAATGAAACAAGGGACTATATTTATGTTTGAGTCATTGAATCATTCATTCAACCAATGCATTTGAAATTGCTGCTTCTCCAGATCCTCAAATACATATTGTTCAGTGACTTGATCGTGCTTTTGTTTTGTTTGGAAATATTTTTGTTGGAGGAACAAAAATACACATTAACTGTGTTAAAAATGCAAGTGACTCAATATTATCTTCTTGTTCATTCATTGACTGTTGCGTAAAAAGCAATATGACACTCACAATCATGCAGTATAGTCTAGACATAACTATGGAACAACCTGAGAGACATAAAACAGATATACGGACCTGTCCATCTTTAAACCATTGTGTGACAGGCTCTGGAAAGCCTTTGGCCAGGCATGACAAAGTCGATGTCCCATTAATTCTCACTTTCTCTTCTCTTCTGCCAAAGCTGAGAGTCGTAGAATCCCCCTCAATCTGTGGAGGTACTGAGGAAATGGCACAGTATTAAACATTTGACAAAAACAAACAACCTTTAGCTATGTAAATCTCTTTACCTTGCATACCTACCCATAATTCTTAGTGTGTGGTGTCTGTGTGCTGTTCCAGCCAGGTTAGTTGCTCGGCAGGTGTAGGTGCCTGCATCCTCACCACGGGCCGCAGCCACACGCAAAGACTGTCCACCCTGTGTGTACGTGAGCTGAGGGCTGGACACAATGGGCTGGTTGTCCTTTAGCCAGGTGATAGTGGGAAGTGGGATCCCCTCAACTTCACAGTGAAGAACAGCAGGGAAGCCCAGAACGACAGTCACCTCTGAATTCTCACCGGCATCACGAATCATGGGAGCAGCTGTGAAAAGACCGAGAATAAAGATTGGATAAGAACTGGATGAAAGTAAAGATGAAGAAAACGTGGGTGTTGGGAATTGAGAAATTTCCATGAAAATATATAGATAAATATATATAAGACAATTCAAATGTCACTTTTAAGTAAATCAAATACATACAGAACCAATGTAGTCGGTTTCTTGAACGAATAACTCTTTATGAGTCGGCTCTTTTTAGTGAATCAAAAACATACAGCAACTAGTAGAGTTTGATTCCCAAATGTGACCCTGGACCACAAAACCAGTCATAAGGGTCAATATTTTGAAATTGAGATTTATACATCATCTGAAAGCTGAATAAATAGGTTTTTCATTGATGTATGGTTTGTTAGGATAGGAAAATATTTGACCGAGATATAACTATTTGAAAATCTGGAATCTAAGGGTGCAAAATCAAAATATTGAGAAAATTGCCATTAAAGTTGCCCAAATGAAGTCCTTAGCAATGCATATTACTAATCAAAAATTAAGTTTTGATATATTTACGGTAGAAAATTAACAAAATATCTTCATGGAACATGATCTTTACTTAATATCCTAATGACTTTTGGCATTAAAAAAAAATCTATAATTTTGACCCATACAATGTATTTTTTGGCTATTGCTACAAATATACCCAAGCGACTTAAGACTGGTTTTGTGGTCCAGGGTCACAAATGAATGACTCTAATAATTCTGTTCATTTAGTGAATCAAAACCATACACTACAATCAGTCTGGTCTTATTATTCAAAGAATCAGTCTTATGATTAATTTTTTTAGTAAAACAAAACCATAGAGCACAACCAGTGTAGTTTGATTCTTGAACAAATTATTCTTATGATTCAGTTATTTTATTTTATTATATCAAAACTATAACATGAAACCAGTGTAGTCAAATTCTTGAACGAATGACTTATTATTCAGTTCTTTTTTAGTGAATCAAAACTATTCAGCACAACCAGTATAATCAAATTCTTGAATGATGATTCTTATGATTCAGCTGTTATAAGTGAAACAAAACAATACAGCACAAACAGTGTAGTCTGATTGATTCCCAAATGAATGACTCTTATAATTTGTTTATTTTTAATGAGTCAAACACATATGGTTTAGAATTCATTACATAATCAAGGAAACGGTAATAGGACCTGGAATAAGAATTGTTTAATTCCTTATGATTTCCACCGTACCTTGTACGTTCAGCCTGAACTGCCGTGTCTGAGTCCCAGCGTTGTTACTGGCCATACACAGATATAGGCCACGATCCCTCGGCCTGACAGACTTGACTCTCAAAACCTGCCCCTTCTCCAGAAACTCCACATGAGGGTCTCCATTAGGGGATAAAATTCTGAGAAAGGTTGTGAAGAGCTCACATGAGCACAAAAGCTGGAAGACAGCAGCAAGTAATTGTGTGTGTCATTGACTCACTCTCCATCATGACTCCATTCCACTGTAGGCAGTGGGCGGCCACTAACTCTGCACTGCATGTCCACTTCCTGCCCTGCAATGACAGTCATTTCCTGCACTCCTGAGGTGCCTGAAATTACTGGTGGAGCTAAACATACACACCAGGACATACAAATATAAATGAGAAACTAAAGGGATTTGTATCAAATGTTACAAGCTAAATACAAAAACAAAGCCTAATATTTAGCCTTTGTTACATACACCTCAAGGTTACTTTAAATTACACAGCTTGTCGGTCTATATTTCACCTTGTACTTCAATAATATACTCCCTCCTGGCTTCCCCAGCAGAGTTCTGGGCAGTGCAGGAAAAGTGGCCAGCGTGATCATGCTGAACACGGTAAATCTTTAAAAGTCTTTTTCCATTCTGCAGATACACCCCTGGAGTCTCCAATACCTAGAAGCACAGAGCGGGTAATTGATTTCCAAAAGTAGTGGCCAAGATTTGTGATGAATTTTATGGCCACTACATGGCACTATGTATTGGAGTCTCCAATACCTAGAAGCACAGAGCGGGTAATTGATTTCCAAAAGTAGTGGCCAAGATTTGTGATGAATTTTATGGCCACTACATGGCACTATGTATTGGAGTCTCCAATACCTAGAAGCACAGAGCGGGTAATTGATTTCCAAAAGTAGTGGCCAAGATTTGTGATAAATGTTATGGCCACTAGATGGCACTATGTTACCATTACACTGGAGGAGAGTCAAACAGGTAGTAAAATTAAATTAAAATTAAATAATTATATAATAGTATTACATGGCTCTCTGGATAATTTGGCATTCTGCAAATATTTTTGTATAATGACAGTTAAACTATATATTTGACCATTGCCCCAGGCAACCATTTTAATACATCATGCTAGATTTATGTCTCTCACATCACTCTGCAGTAAAATTAATATTCCATGTTAATTTAAATATTTATTTGGAAAGCAGCTGTGTAATATTCTGAATAATTAATCAATTTTATGATGGGGTCCTGATAACCCTGTTGGGTTTTATTTTGCTTTAATGACAGGGTGACTATACATTATTTGTCATATAACAATCTTTATAAAAAATCACCATGCATGAGGAAACCTTAACCTACAGGTCTGTTGTCTTTAGTCCAGGTAATGGTTGGGGTTGGGATACCGAAAGCATCACATCCCAGTGTGAGGGGCTGCTTCAGTGTGACCGTCAGATTCAAAGGCTGCCCATTGACTTGGATCTCTGGTGGAACTAGATTTGTGAGACGAAGAAATCATTCAGCATAATTCAATCCAGCACTAAACCCTGACAGTAATTTGCTTGTATTTAATTAGGCATGTAATCAAGCAATGAAAAGTCTTCAAATAAATCTACTGTAAGTGCCTACTCTAAAACAACACAAACCAGAAATGTGTTCCTGTTAACTTCTATGTACACTATACAGGATAAATGAAGATCCACCAATACAAATTTGTAAATCTTGCACACATTAAACACATTATTGTTTCGTAATTTGTAATCCAAAATTCAGTGATTATAAAATTTTATATATTAGACTAAATAGACATTAATTAGACATAATAAAGCTATTAGCCATGTGGAAATGCTGCAAAAGTCTCACCATTGACCTTTAGCCTGGTCTTCCTCTCCACTGATCCTGCTTCATTAGTGGCCACACACTTAAAATCTCCACTGTGACTGGCCGAAGCTGAGCCAATCACCAGCGAGCCATTCTCAGCCAAAGACACACCGTGCTCCGATCGCTCCATATGGACCTCCAGGCCATTTTTGAACCATCGCACCCAAGGAGCAGGAGACCCTAGCCAGGGGATGACAACAACAAAAGAACAAATGAGATAGAGAAACAGTATGTGTGAAAGAGAAGACATCGATCAGAAAAGACAGAATCACAATTCCCTGTGCACAATGAACACACGGCTCGCCAAAGCTTAAAAACAAGACCAGATATCCATCCATCTGACAGAGAGGCAACAAAGAGCAGAAACAAAGAGGATGCCAGTAAATAATTTCTTTCCTCAGAAGTGGATCAGCCGATGTCCCGTCAAACAGTACTTCAAGGTGAAATGCACCGAGTGAAGATGCCAGACACAGTATATCAGAAGAGAACTGATCAAGCGTAAGAACACCAGATTTATAGCTCAAAGACAAAAGTCAAGAGACTTCAGGACAGCAGTAAGGGGAGTAGTTCAAACACACCAATGAGGTCCTATATCAGCCTCCAAGACCCCTTTAACAGATGTGTGATGAACTTTACTAGGTTAGCTTTAAGTGACGGGGCAGGGGGTAATCTTGTACTTGTTTTACAGTCAACTCTTAAACCTCCTCAAAGGCCATCTGGGCAGGAATGACAGATACTGAGAAGTGTTTATTTGTGTTTGGTTTCACCCAGAGCACTTTAGATTAAACTCTCCCATGTGACATGCAGAGTCTATAGTGGTGGAAGGAATATACTGTAATAAGGATTTTTTTTTTAAATACACGAAAAGAGGCCCAAAAGAAGTATTTAGACACATTTGGACATTCAGAACTATTAAGAATAGTTCATCCAAAAAAGAAAATCTGTCGTCATGTTCTCACTCTTCAAACTTTGGTTCATCTTCAAAACATAGAAGTATATGAATAAGACATTTTTAATGAAACCTCAGAGGTTTCTGAGGTTTTCCTTCATTGAAATTCCAGGTAACCAAAATGTGGAAGATCCAAAAAGGCATAAAAATAATCCATACGAATCACGCAGTTTAATCCAAGTCTTGTGAAGAGAAACAATCACTTTTATATGATCAGATTTATAAAACAGATCTCCTCCTTGTGTCATTTTAAAACTGTGACTTTTTTCTTCTGTGAAACATAAAAGGCATTTTGAAGAATTTCTCAGTGTTTTTCTATTCATACAATGAAAGTGTCCACTGTTGTTTTGAACCCCATTTGAACCCCGGCCCACTGGAAAGCATGCTGAAAAGCATGCTAAAAGAGTGTTCAGATCTAATCGATACAGATGAATGTGAATCTAGAAACATTTTATTGTTTGTTGTACATATTGCGGCAGTTTGGAAATGAAACATCCAGTCAGTAGCACTAAAAGATTACTGCTCTATCATGTTTGAAAATAACGCACCGCCTACACTACACCCTACACCGATAGATATAACAAAACCAATCGTGAGATAAAAACCCATTGGCTGCAGCAACCATGCCATTTTAGCTTACCTCTACAAGTTTTTAAAATCTTTTATCATGACTTGTGTTTCACGGGACTTGTACCTTCACATCAGGTACAACCATACCAGGTGAGCTACCAAGCAATTTTACTACATCAGAAAAGTTGTTTACTGCCACTAGTGTTCATTTTAGCTGGAAACTGCAGTGAATTTTATGTACAGGTATGGTTTTGGATCTTTGCAAAACTGTTGGTAAATGCAGGCCAAATTCACACAGGTGTCTTATTAGAGTAACCACGGGTGTAATTTGTCACATTAACTATCCACTAATGTTTTAACTACAAAGTATATAAATGCTGTTTGTCTTCACTTTCTTACAAGCTTTTAAGTGAAGGATTTTATTTCAAATGCGTGTTTGTGCTAGCTTTAAAACAAATGTCACTTGGTGTAATAATTTATTACGTAATTCAAAGATATTCATACTTTAAGTGCATCTTAAGTGTCCAAATACTTTTAGGGGCCGCTGTATACAATAAGTCAGCCACTTTTTTTTTAACAAGCCAATCAGAATTGGAGGGAAAAGAACTCCCAGAGCAGATGTCTACAGTCATAATGTTTGGATTGATTGTTTTTGTGACTTAAAGAATGGTGTGCAGCTGGTCCCGTTTACATTACAGGATAACATTAGGAGCAGTTTATTTGTCAGAAATCCCTTGAACAATACTTCAGATGATGCACGTTATAAAAAGAGTCTTGTGTGTGTTCCTTGGGTGGGGTCATGTCTTTCAGTGCAAGCCAGATTAAATGGATCGATCTGAAAAGGACAGACTTCCTCACTCCTACTCCTTTTGGCACATGTCTTCTTTATCTAACACACCTGTAGGACTGAGGAATTCTGTTATAAGAAAACAGTGTGTGTTCTATACAGATGTTAACATTTTTAAATGTATGCGCCACTAACACAATCAAAATTATGATTGTTTGCAAACAATCTAAAATCATGCAGTTGTTCTCAGCCAGGGGCCCAGGTCCCACTAAGTCTTAAAATGATTTGAGTTTGGTTATATTAACATAATCTTAATTAAAATGCTAAAAAAAGAAAAAAAAAAAAAAAAAAAAAAAAAAAAAGATAAAAAGAAAAAATAAAGATTTGTTTTTGTTTTTAATCAACTTTTTGCTTTTGTTCAGCAAGGACGTATTACATTCATCAAAAGTGATAATAAAGCATTCATATTTTTACAAAGATGTCTATTTTAAATAAATGCTATTTTATTCATAATAGAATTCTGAGAAAAAAAAGCATCACAATTTTCCACAAAAATTATGTTTTCAACATTGATAATAATAAGAAATGTTTCTCGAGCTGCAAGTCAACAATATATATTAAATCAGCAATATATATTAAAACAGAAAGTTATTTTAATAATATTTTACAACATCGCTGTATTTTTTTTACAGCCTTAGTGAACATAAGAGGCTTGCCGACCCCAAACTTTTAGTGTAGAGTGAAATCATAACACAGCACCTATAAATCAACTGTAAAGGTTGTGTTTGAGGTAGCGCATTTCCTATGAAGTGTGATTATTAGGCATGTCACTTTATTTTACAGTCAAGAACTTTCACTGGAGCCTAATGATTACCGTCATCCGCCACCAAACATGCACGACAGCACAGCCGTTTGCACTTATTTACTGTCATATCTGTATTAAGTACCTCTCATTAAGTGCTACACAGATGCCTGAATTCTCAGTCGCCATAACAACATTAGAGATACAACACAAACACAAGAAAACAAACAGCAATTCAGCACAATTTCCACTTAATAGTAAGGATGACTTGACCATCTTTGCCCTGATTCAAGACAGACTGATAACCGCCTGTAAAAACGACCCATCAAACCCTTTCTTTCCCTGTACTCGTGCTCTTAGCCCTCCTCCTCTCCGCCAGCAACAGTCCCTAATTAGGATTCCTCTCCCAGTGGGCCATCGCATGCAGGAAAGCAGATGTGGCCCTCAGAGATAGAGGAGAAGAGTAGTGTTCCAGCTGCTGCGCACACACACATACACTCACATCATGTCATATCCGCGACACGCAGGGTTGCCATGGCAGGTTTCCATCAAAACAACACCTATTAGCTTACAGTGTGCACGAGAAGAGCTGGGTATGTATCACTGTAGTGCATTTCATAAACAGACACAGATTCACACTAAACACCTCTCACTTCTAGCAAATGAAGGCATATGACTTCCTTTCCAGGTCTGTTTATCTGAAACGAGCTGTTAAACCTGCACAAAGTGTTACCGAACGAAGATGTTGCCAGCAGCCAAAATGAGGTGGCGGTGAGAAAAGAGACCATATGGTGAGAGACAGCGGGAAAAAAACTAAACTCCCAAAGACAGCTTTCATCACTTCGCTCTCTCACACATATGCTTGTTTACATATATTATGTAAATGTATATGCCTTTATTTTCGCTATTATAACTTTATTAATTGCTAAAATTATTTATAAATACTACCTTTCAAAAGATTGGGGTCAATAAGATTTAAAGGATACCTATTATGACCCCTTTTACAATATGTAATATAAGTCTCAGCTGTCCCCAGAATGTGTTTGTGAAGTTTCAGCTCAAAATACCCCACAGATCATTTATTATATCATTTTGAAAATGCCTATTTTGAGTGGAAGCAGAAACACGCTGTTTTCGTGCATGTCTCTTTAAATGCAAATGAGCTGCTGCTCCCCGCCCCCTTTTCCAGAATAGGGCTGTGATTTTACAGCTCATGCTTCGTTCATGCCATGTCATAATTACCGTAATTCCGAGATGACAACACGTGACATTTTACTCATAGCTTTCCATGTCCTCAGACTCTGAGTTAGCGCCTAAGTAATAGCGGCTAAATGAATCTGGCGACGGTCAGGTGGTACAGCTGTACTGGTCTAAGTCGTAACTCTCAGAACATTCCGAGTTTACAAGTTGTAATTACGAGTTCTGGAGCATGTGAGGGCTTTGGCGTTGATAGGGTTGCCATAGAAACACATAATTCAGCTCCGAGTAGAATGTCACGTGTTGCTATCTCAGAATTATAGTGATTACGACATGGCGTGAACACAGCTTCAGATACTCTGCTAAAAAACATCTGTTCTGTGCTCATCAGTGCAGCCAAAGACAGAACATTTAGCATGCTTTTCTCGAATTTTTGCCATGGCATTAGAACTGGTACACCGTTGTCGCTTGCGAAAACACAATGGCGATGCCATGGGTAGAAATTTGCAGATTAAGAGGTGGTAATATTATAATAAGATCCCCTTTCTACGTCACAGGGGAGCGAAATCTGAGTGGCTAATTTTTTCACAAGCTTGCAGAGACAGGCTTACCAAAAAATTGACTGGGTTGATCTTTTTCACGTTTTCTGGGTTGGTACATGCAGCGGGGACCCGATTATAGCACTTAAACATGGAAAAAGTCTGATTTTCATGATATGTCCCCTTTAAAATACTTATATTCAGCAGGGATGCATTTATTTGAATTTCTATTTCCAATAAATGTTTAATCCATCCATATAGAAAATTAGAGAGAGAGAGAGCGAGAGAGAGCCTACAAATAGCTTGTTATCGATAAACTGACCTAAATTTCAGATATATTTTGCATCCATTATATGATACATTCTACAGCTCAGCCTAAAATAACAGAAATAAAATCTGACTTTACATAAATATATATGTTGAATAAATTTGGAAACGCAGAGAAAATTAAATAAGCCTAACTTGTTTAAAATGTAATTTTGCTCAAAAAGATCATCTTAGACCAATATAGATTTCCCTGCAGGTTTGGGGCTGGTTTATGCTGGTTTCGTGCTGGTCTTGCTGAATGGGCACAGTCACACTGTTTAATAGCACAACTTTTCTTAAAAAGCTAGTAAAGTTGGTTAACAAAAGATGTTTTGGTTGTACACTAACACCTCAAATTACATTTAGTCTTTCAAAACATTTGTTTGTCTTACAAATGGGATTAAACCAAGCATTAATTAACCCACGGAAGTAGAGAAGAAAATACACCACAAATACAGTAATAGTGACCAGCTAAGCTAGTTTACCTACCTCTTGCAGGGCAAGGGATGAGCACTCTGCTGTTAGCCACAGTCTCAATGATGGTCTCTCCATTTGTCTTGAAATAGGGGCCCTCTGTAACCACATACAGTAATTATACTAGAGTCAAGCAATTTGAAGAAGTAGTTACATGACACAGTACTAACATAAAGTACAAGGTTAACATAAAAAGCCCAAAGCCAAAGCTCAACTCAAGGGTCAGAGTGGAGAGCACAGGAACACAGGGATAAGTGATTTGTGACCAAATCCACTGGTTTACACACTCATATAAGTCATGTTTAGTCATAATTTACATTGGCTGGGGATAATGATATATCGCCTTCCTTAAATGTTTTGGTTTCCAAAGAGTTCTTTGTGCGATGACAAATGTTTACAGTTGAACAATGCAATTCTTGCAGTTTTGCTCAACAGACATACCTAAAATGTTCAGAACAATCTCGATGGTCTCTTCTCCAGCACTATTCTTGGCTACACAACTATACGTGCCGCTGTCCGAGTGCTGGACCGCCTGGATCTTCAGCATCCTATCACTGCCCACAAGAAGTCCGTTATGAAGCCAGCTGATCTGAGGGCTTGGCTCTCCTTGGACCACACATGGCAACACCACCGTCTGGCCAATCAGAGCCTTAAGAGACGAAGGTGCTAGCTGAATCCTTGGTTTAGCTGTTAGGATAAATCCAGTACAAAAAAAGTCTGGTTTCTATGTTGTTTGGTTACAGGAAATTGAATTCTAGAATTTTAAGAATGTAAATGACTACAAAGACCACACTATCCTCTTTATGCACTACCATCCAAAAGTTTGAGTTCAGCAAGATTTTTTGATGCTTTTTTTAAGATCTCATGTTCACCAAGGCTACATTTACTTGATACAACTACAGCAAAAACAGTGAAATATTAACTGTTTAATAACTGTTTTCTATTTTAAAATATTTTAAAATGTAATTTATTCTTTGATGACAAAGCGGAATTTTCAGCAGCCACAGTCTTTAGTGTCACATGATCCTTAAGAAATCATTCTAATATGCTGATTTGCTGCTCAAACAACATTTCTTATCATAATCAATGATGTAAAATAATGATGGCAATACTATCTGATACTATCACTATGTCAAAGTTCTACCACAGCATTTTTTTGTTACAAGATCAAATTTCATTGTCAAACCTCAAAAGAGATGTTGTCATTGAAAGGATGAATAATTGTATGAACTATGAACACTCCCAAAATCTGCATTCTATTTCACGTATTAAGAGTTTTTCCACAGATAAATCCTGCAATTATTGGATTGTACCTTGTACTTGCAAATTGTAGGTGAGTGAGACGTTGCCAGCTGGGTTAGCAGCAGAACAGGTGTAGAATTTACTGTCTATCAGCCTGACATCACTAATCTTCAGAGAACCAGACGGCAGAATGGTGAACCTGCGTATGAAGAGGTCAAAAGTCAGGTGTTGAGGTCAAAAGAGGCATGTTTTAGAGTAAATGTGTCTGTTAAAGAGTACGTGTGGTGTATATGAATGTGTGGTCTTGTGTATATGCATACAAGCTGGTTTCTAACTTGCGCAATTGAAACCGATTGAGAAAATCAGCATGGTTTCATTTGGATCGTAATCTTTTGAACATTTGCTTAGCAACTTTATTATGGCAACCCAAATACAAATACAACTAATAAATCTGAAAGGAAGCTACAAGCTACTATATTCAACAAACCCCCTTTGGGACAAAGTACTCCGCCTCCCACTTTTTTCTCACAAGTCTTGCACATGTGGCCTAATACTGAGATCACTAAATAGTGGGTCGCAGCCAAGATTCATACCCAAGATTGACTTCACACAGATTACACACAATTTCTAATGAATTAACAGAGTTCTAAAAGTGTTGTTTTATAAGTCATATCTAAACTGCAAAGAAGCGGCGCAAAAATGCTCATGTGAATGCAGTTGTTATAATGAAGCATTTGATTTATAATAAAAAATATTTTGATTTTTAAAAAAAAATAATTTCTGATTCTATGTTAGACTAAGCAGCACTCTTCAAGAGAATATTTTGACTTCTTTACCTTTTTTTTCAAGGCATTATGTCTGTAAATGGCTGCTAACTTGAAAATGTACAGTGAATATTTCTGAAAAACATCAGTTTTGGAGTGACTGTTTCTTTCATTCCGTGTGTGTGTGTGTGTGTGTGTGTCCATGTCCCCATTTTTCAAAACGCTTATAAATCATATAGAGTGAGTTTTTTTGAGAAAGTAAAAATGCACAAAGTTTCCTGTAAGGGGTAGGGTTGGTGTAGGGCAATAGCACATACAGTTTGTACAGTATAAAAACCATTAATGTCCTCACAATTCACAAACACAAACGTGTGTGTGTGTGTGTGCGCGCATTTTCGCTAACTTGAACATTTACAATGAATATTTGTGAAATAACAGTGTTTCTTACATTCTTTTTATTTTTACAAAGCATTAAGGCTGACGACTTGAAAATGTACAGTAAACATTCATGAAATGCACAATACTTTTTGCATTTCTCTGCCACACAACATACTGGCACCTAAAACATGTATGTAAATTTAGAGATTTCAAGACTGTTGAATACCTGTGATTTGATATTGATTAATTGTACATTTTTAGGTTTAGGTTCAAAATCACCAAACACATTCCAACAAACAACTAATTCTAGTTGGATCAGTGTGTTAATCCTGTTGTGGCAGTTTGAACCAGCCTGAACCAACACACGTGCATGCTGGCAAAATTGGACTGTGGGTTATTAGGGTAATCAAGAGTGCTGGAATGGGCCAGAGAGAGAAAGAGAAAGAGAAAAAGGAGAATCTCTTTACTCAGATTTGACTCCACCTGGGAGGGAAAAAAAAAAAAAAAAAAAAAAAAAATGTAAAAAGCAGTTCACAGTCAGATAAAGCTCCAAACTCACAAAGGTTAAAGCAAGCACTGGTGCCCCCTAACATCATTACAGCCACCTGATTCTAGATTAAACACTTTCCACACACAATCTTCTTTCCTGTGTAGCAGATGTCTCTGGAGTGGCGTGTTATTCTCGTCAGGCAGACTGAGACGTCGACATGCTGTTTTATGAGACAGGAAGCTCCTGGAGACTCAAACATTATGCAGGCTACACTTCTTCCTTTGTGACTATCACTAAACACACACACTCACAGGTCTCATTCCTTGCTTTACCAGGAATACAGTGTCTCAACATTCCAGTAATTCCCTGCTTTCACAGACAGACCACATTACCTAATCCTAAAGCTGTCATCCATAAATCCTTGCAATATCTATCTGCTGCATCCCTCTGACTAATGCCAGATTCCAGCACGCTTCTCTTTCTGATCCCTACACCTCCAGCCCCACTGCCATCATCAGTTTACTGAGCAAATACATCAACCTCGATGTAATGAACTTCATATCTGTTTTCCATTCAACCTCATGTGATTTTACACCTTGCATGTCTGTATGCAAGTCCACAGGTCCATAATGACTGGGAATGAAAAAAAAACTTTTCTGCAACACATGCCTTTACATGTTTTTGGTCAGATCTTAATTTGATAAAGCCAAAAACATTTGCGGCATAATGTTGATCACCACCTAAAATAATTGGTAATTGTCTTTCGTTTTCTTTTAAAAAGACTCCAAAATGGGGCTTACAATGAAGTGAATGGGGCTTTTAGAGGATTTCAAAGCAGTAATGTGAAACTTATAATTTTATAAAAGCACCTATTAAAACTTGTGTATTATTTGAGCTGTAAATCTGTTTAAATCATCATTTTTTACAGTCGTTTTAGGGCTTACATTTTGTTGTCAAGGTAACAAAGTTGTAAAATTGGATATAGCTTCACATAGAAAAGCTTAGTAGTCTTATGTTTTTTTTCTCACTAAAAATCATGTTAACACGAATATTGTTGATGTCTTGTGGCTGTACTATTGAAACACTGAGTATTGTATTGAGTAATGTTTACCGACTGGCGTCATTCACTTCCATCGCGAGTGACTCATGTAACCCAGATTTTTGTAACCCAAATGATATCGATTGAGCTAAACAGATATTAAACCTGGAATATTTATTTAAAAGAAAGCAAAAATGTCAACATTAGCCAGTATAAGAGAGTCATATCTCCAGTTACTTTTACTATGTGACATCATTGTACTCCTGGGTAGTTTACGATCTGGCCTATGATAGATCACTACAATTAAAAACACACAGCTATATCCAACACTCTCAAAACATTTCTCATTAGTGAGAAAAAAAGATGCCTGCAGATGATGCTTTCACTTAAGCCAAATAAATGCAAAGCATCAGTCAATCAGGATGAAATCTAATGCGTCTCCTTCATAACAGAGCACCGGTGGCTCTTGCTGAAACCGAGCTGGCTCTAGTTCTTGTCCAGGGGAGTTAGAATGAGGTAAGAGAAGTCAGCTGGGGTGAATTTTGACACAGCTGAAGCCTTTTATAGATGGCTACATCACCTCACCAAGGCACATTCCTTCACAGCAAGAAAACTTCATCACTCATCAGGACATATTTTTGCCATTTATTATGTACTATAACAACACTGTTCTAAAAGCAAAAACTTCGGTTGAAAATACCACATCATTTTCGGCTTCATGAACCAGGTTTTGTGGCACTGTCAACTGTGGAGTATCTAAAGGAACACAATTAATGAGCACATTTGGTCTTTGACCTTAGGCTGTTTGGCAAGTTATGTTGAAAAATATAAAAAATAAACAGAATACTGGGCACCTTTTACCAAAAGTATGTGCCAGAATTGTTTAACATGTCCTTTCACACAAATTGTTTACCTCAAGATTTTTGTCTGTCACTATACACTTTGGGACCAGGACAATTTCTGTCAAATTCTGTCATATGCACCCTCATGTCCTTCCAAACCTGTACGGTTTTTTTTCTTATATGGAACATTTTTTACAGTCCTTAATATGGGTCAAATTTGACAGGTGGGCTTAGTTTCTTAGGATAATAGATGGGTTAAGTGAGAAAATGTGGACAAATGGAAAAATACACTACAGTTTAAAAATCAGTAAGATTTTTTTTTTATTTTTTGAAAGAAGTCTCATGTTCATTCAAGGCATTTCATCGAAATACTGTATAAAAAAAAATTACAAAAAACAGCCCGGAGGAACGTAAGGTCTGACCACGGGGTGAAGGTTTGGCGAC